>NW_022437045.1:4841016-4882537 GCF_009761245.1 Sapajus apella | reverse complement strand
CAAAAGAAGACATTTATGTGACCAATAAACATATGAAAAAAAGCTCACCATCACTGGTCATTAGAGAAATGAAAATCAAAACCACATTGAGATATCATCTCACACCAGTTAGAATGGTGATCATTAAAAAATCTGGAGACAACAGATGCTGGAAAGGATGTGGAGAAATAGGAACACTTTCACACTCTTGGAGGGGATGTACATTAGTTCGACCATTGTGGAAGACAGAGTGGCAATTCCTCAAGGATCTAGAACTAGAAATACCATTTGACCCAGCAATCCCATTACTGGGTATATACCCAAAGGATTATAAATCATTCTATTATAAAGACACATGCACACATATATTTATTGTGGCACTGTTCACAATAGCAAAGACTTGGAACCAACCCAAATGCCCATCAATGATAGACTAGATAAAGAAAATGTGGCACATATACACCATGGAATGCTACGCAGACATAGAAAGTATGAGTTAATGTCCTTTGCAGGAACATGGATGAAGCTGGAAACCATCATTCTTGGCAAACTGATACAAGAACAGAAAACCAAACACTGCATGTTCTCACTCATAAGTGGGTGTTGAACAATGAGAACACATGGACACAAGGAGGGGAACATCATACATGGGGGCCTGTCAGTGGGCGAGAGGGCTAGGGGAGGGATAGCAGGGCGTGGGGAGACTGGGAAGGGATAACATTAGGAGAAATACCTAAGGTAGATGACGAGGAATGGATACAGCAAACCACCATGCCAGGTGTATACCTATGTAACAAACCTGCACTATCTGCACATGTACCCCAGAACTTAAAGAATAATTTTTAAAAAAGGAAAGCTAAGAGGGGGTCAATCACTATAAAATCACAAAAGACACAAATTAACTGAAACTGGATTGTTCACTAATTTCTAGACTCTTAACAAGAAAAAAATCTTACTGAATTGCATAGAATGCATTCATTACTTTACAGACTTGATAAGAAACCTAGGGAGCATATGGGTTCAATAAGGACTCATTTCATGAATTCATAGATGATATCCCATAACTTGTAATTAAGGAAAATTAGAAATATTTTTAGAGTATTCTTTGAGGTCACAGAGAAAATGGTGCCATTTTCAAACATTTCTCTTTTACCCACTGGTTAAATTAATATCGAACTAGGAAATCCATGACTTCTATATCCATACGAAAACATTGGGTTCATAATGACATTTTACTTACCAACATTAATAATAATAAACAATAGATGTTATACCTAAGGCATTTTAATTTTCTTTTTTTTTCTTGAGACAGGGTCTTGCTCTGTAACCCAGGCTGGAGTGCAGTGGTACAATCTCGGCTCACTGCAGCCTCCTCCCCCAGGGTTCAAGTGATTCTCCTGACTCAGCCTCCCAAGTAGCTGGGATTACAGGCAGGCACTACCACACCCAGCTAATTTTTGTATGTTTAGTAGAGATGGGGTTTCACCATGTTGTCCAGTTGGTCTCGAACTCCTGACCTCAAGTGATCCACAAGCCTTGGCCTCCCAAAGTGCAAAGATTACAGGCATGAACCACTGCACCTGGCCACATTTCAAATTTTTATAGCTATTAGGAAATATCTGGCTTAGCATTTTAATGACCCATGGGAGAATTTCTGTTACCTCGCCAAGTTATCCCATTCTGTAGTAAATTTTTCTAGGAACACTTCAACGACATTCATACAGTCATGGTAATTTCTTGTTCTCTGAAGATCCTCTTCCCTTTGCAAGCACAGATTGTTAGACTGATGGCACAGATCAAGCCACTGATCATTTAAATGATTTATTTCCTTGTGTTCAGGTGACTCCTCCTTCTTTGTTAACTTATTCACCTTTTCTATTATTGTGTTCACGGATGCCTGTTTGCTCTGTAGTTTCTTAACAAAATCCTAAAGGATAACAGCAACAAAAAATAGGTAATGTGTAAAGAAATCCCCAAATGAATACAGAGAGGAACACAGACATATGACTTTAAACACTCTAAGTTTCTTAATATGAAAAAACTGAAGAATGTACAATAAGTCATGGGAAACAAAGAGAAAATCTAAAAATCACCATATCTGTTTATGAACATAAATTCCCAAGAATCAGGGTAGCTGTGATATATTCTTTTATTGCACTATTTCGAGAGGTGTAAAGAAAAACTAGTAAATGTGAAACATTGTAGTCATTAATGAAAAAAGTCATTATCTTACCTTGAAGTGCGGCCTTAGTTTTCTAAAAATTTTTAAAGAGTTCATGCTTTTCCAAATGTGTTTTTAAACTAAAAGTGCTTTTGTTCTCAAGATATCAGGACATTAGGATATTTCCTAGATCTGTTGAGCCCTGGGTCTGTCAAGTTCTGGATCTGCTCAGTAAACATGATTGACTTGTTTCCTTACCTAAATATCCTGCGACTAAGAATGCCTAACTTTCTGGGAATGCAGCCCAGCAGGTCTCAGCCTCATATTATCCAGCCCCTATTCAAGATGGAGTTGCTCTAGTTTGAACGCCTCTGACAGAAACCTTCGAAATGTAAGAGACAAGACAAAATAGCCTGGGTCACCAGGTGGTCAGTGGTGCTATGGACAAAGTTGGGGAAGGCTGGAGTCCATTCACACACTGGAAAGACAATGGTTTAGATTCACCTACTCCCTGCACATACAGCAATAGGAAATCTCTCTCTCATATACCATCTCTGCCAGCCCAACACCTGCTCAGAGGATCATTTCTTTGGATAGTGGTTCCTCCAGCGGGTTGGTTCATGGGCTTCCACACTCTCCCTCTGCTCCCTCCCATTTCCATTTACTTCTTCCCCCCTCCCACTACCCATAAAAATTTCTTAAATCCCCTGACTGATGATATATGAAATTTTGTCCTTAAAGCTAGGTTCAATCGCAATTAAAATGTTAATAAAACCACAGTATCATCTTGAATGTTTTAAGTATGTGCATACCCAAAACAGATACAACAAAATATTAGCATTGTTTATTATCCTGAATAGTAGTATCACAGATGATTTAAATTTGCTTCTTAAGACATTTCTGTGTTTTCTAAGCCTTTTATAGTAAAACTTTTCTTATAAAATACATTAAAAAAATTAAATTTCTAGAATGGCTCACAAGTTTTTTTAAACAAGAGTTCACACTTTTGAGAAAAAAGAAATCTAATTTATTATCCTTATTCCCTTTTTATTCTGCACTTGCAAACAGTACTCCAGTAGACAATATATTGACCCATAAACACAGAGCAAAAATAAATCTTAAAGTTTATTAAAAATAGGATCCAACTTCCAATCAAGTTAATATACTTATAATTCTCTTTTTTGTTTGTTTGTTTTTGAGACAGTCTCACTCTGTGGCCCCAGTTGGAGTGCAGGGGCACAATCATGACTCACTGCAACCTCCACTTCCCAAGTTCAAGTGATTCTCATGCCTCAGCCTCCCAAGTAGCCAGGATTATAGGCGTGTGCCATGGAAGGCTAATTTTTGTATTTTTAGCAGAGATGGGGTCTCACCGTCTTGGCCAGGCTTCTCCTGGCTTCAAGTGATCTGCCCACCTCAGCTTCCCGAAGTACTGGGATTACAGGCATGAGCCACCACACCTGGCCACAATTTTCTATGTATTTGAAATTATTTAAATTATATATAAATATATAATGTAAACTGTATTTATATTATACTTTAAATTAATTACATATTGACTAAATATATAATTAATGAATTGAAAGCTTATAGTCCTACAGCTTTAGCATAATACGGTGATAAAAAACTAAAAAAATCATAATGTTTCATGTTTGCTTAGTCTCAGAGTCTTCTGACTAAGCAGTCTACTCTGTAGACTAAATCACACCTACTTTTTTCCAGGAACAATGTAGAGGATGAATGTCTTCTGATGCAAGTGGCCGTCTGAAGCTTCAATAATATATTTGAATGTTTACTTTATAATCTGTTTTCCCTGGCACCAAATGAAGTTTGTTGAGATTTGCTATTCCTGAAAACAGCAGTCCCCAAACATTTTGGCAACAGGGATGGGTTTTGTGGAAGACAATTTTTCCATGAATGGGGCTGGTTTCAGGATGAAGCTGTTCTACCAAGAATCGTCAGACATTAGTTAGATTATTGTAAGGAGCGCGCAACATAGATCCCTTGCATGCGCAGTTCACAATAGGGTTTGTGCTTCTATGAGAATGTGATGCAGCCTCTGATCTGACAGGAGGAGGAGCTCAGGCAGTAAGGCTTGCTCAGCTCCCACTGTGCGGCCAGGTTCCTAACAGGCCGTGGACCAGAACTGGTTCATGATCTGGGGTTTGGACAACCCTGCCTTAAACTTAAAGAGTTGTATTAATATTTAAGGACCGACAGACACTCAGGCATATTGAAGTGAATACACTGAACACATTTCAACTTTTCTACTCTGTTGGCCTCTTTTATCTCCCCTGGGTACAAATTAATTCCCACCTTAACTTGGGAAACCATGTTCTGTGCAATATTCAGCTCCAGTTCAGAGTGCCTCCTCTTCATGTTCTGCAGTTGCTGATCTGCATCTTGCAGGTAAATCCAGAGCTCAGCCTTCAGGTGCTTGATGTCTTCCCAACCCTGAGTTAAGTTCTGGGCCTGGACAAGCCTTTGTTCAATCTTGAGGAAACAGATAAAAGTTAGCAACCATATATGGAAACGTTTACAGTTAATGAATCAGAGATGTAATTCTCTAGCTCATCTGTGTGCTAATCTGACACACATACACAACCACAAACACACACACAAGCACAAACACACACACATACAATACATAAATCTGAAAAGTACTTCTTTATTTGCTTCAGGAAAAGCAGATTTTCTTTTGTATTTAGGATTTCTAAAGACTTTAAATGTCTACAAGTTATGCTATATGGTTTTAATCAGTGTTGTGAAACTCTAAGTCTAAAGCTGCTCTAATGGTTTTTTGCATTGGGCATTTCAGTAGATTCATCTGACTCATCAATTTGGTGTTGGGGTTAACTAGAAAAGACTTCGCTGTTCTCTATTGCACATTTGTTCATCTTTCTTACAACAACCTGAATTATAATGTTTTGGCTATGCCTTTAGATCTGCTTCACTGGTTTTTGAAGGTGTGTAATTTGTTTCAATAAATAATTTCTGTAAGAAATAAATGGGTTATATTGGCTAGGTGCAGTAGCTCATGTCTGTAATCTTAGCACTTTGGGAGACCAAGGCAGGTAGATTGCTTGAGCTCAGGAGTTCGAGACCCACCTGGGCAACATGATGAAACCCTTTCTCTACCAAAATACCAAAAAAGTAGCTAGGCGTGGTGGTGTGCACCTAGCTGGAGTAGTCCCAGCTACTCGGGAGGCTGAGGCATGAGAATTACTTGAACCCGGGAGGCAGGGGTGGCAGTAAGCTGAAACTGTGCCACTGCACTCCAGCCCGGGCAACAGAGGGAGACTGCCTCCAAAAATAAAAATAAAAATAAAATAAAATAAATGAATGGGTTACATCATCTTTTGTAAGGATTTAAAAACAGATTTGTTTTGATAATAGAGAGAAAAACCTTATTATTTTGACATTTTTTTCCTGTGAATCATTTTTCTATTCTGTCAATATTTAATAAATAATACCAAAACTAAGTCTTATTTTTCCTTTAAACTCAAATGTGGGCCAGGCATGGTGGCTCATGCCTGTAATCCCAGGACTTTGGTAGGCCAAGGTGGGAAGATTGCTTGAGCCTGGGAGTTCGAGACCAGCCTGGACAACATAGCGAAGCTCTGTCTCTACAAAAGATATAAAAATTAGCTGGGCATAGTGGTGCATGCCTATAGTCCCAGCTATTTGGGAGGCGGAGGTGGAATGATCACCTGAGCCCAAGAGGTTGAGGTTCAGTCAGTGGTGGTGGAGCCACTGCACTCCAGCCTGGGTGGAAGAGTGTGACTCAAAACAAACCAACCAACCCAAATGTGTTTCATTGAAGAGTTTAAGGCTGCAGAAGCAGCAGAGGTGAATACACGGTTCCAGTGCTGCCGTCTGTTGGTGTGGACTGGTACTGCTAGCTCATCACAGCCCAGACAGTTTCAAAATCTTTCCAAACACCACGCTCTACCAATGAACTGGAAGGACTGTGACAGGGGGCATGCTCTTTGGCATCCTTGATATAATAAAGGGTCAAGAGCCCCTTTCATATTAAGTGTTGCCTAAAGTAAAAGGTAGAAAAGGAGAAAAGAAAAAAAAAGTACAGCAAAATAGAAAAAGAGAATGGAGAAAAAAGAAAAGTGCTAATGGGCAGTGAATTAATGAGACTAAGTGATTCAGTCCCCATCTGGTGTCATCAATGTCAGGATGTGCTTAATTTTCCATGACTTAGCTGAAATGCCAATACCTATTTATTATAATGGCTGTAGAAGCCTTGCATACAGCAAGAACAACCCCAGAGCTGTTTTCTTTCAGCCTCACATGAAATATTCAAGCAAGAAGAATATAATAAAACAAATTCAATGGGATTTTTCATTTTCTTACCATTTGCTCTGTTTGTTGAATGTCTTTTGCTGTGGTTTTCACCGAAGCATTTGACAAGTCACACATGGAGCAGAGGAGATCTAGATAGGTCCTTGCCTGCTCTTGCAAAGCTCTGAAGTGTTTGACCTGGAAAAGGCAATTGTAAGAGTTAAAGAGATGCAACAGCTACTTAGATGGAAAATACTTGTATAACTTATAATTTCTGTTGACATTTAAAAAATAATCTTGCTATGCTTAGTGTTTTCACCATTTTGCTAAAGTGACATATATTAGTGACTCACAGGAAGAAATTCAAAACACCGATGGGGATTTATGTGTCCACCATTTGCTTCTCCTTGCAAGTCATGTATTCTGTATGGTCTGGGAAAGAGGAAAACCCAAAAAACTTCTATAATCATTCCAGATTATTTGCTCATGTGCCAGCTTATTTTGCATTTCAGAGAAAGAATTTGTAGCCTACTCTGGCCTGCTTCTTAACATGTTTTTGCCTATCTTAGAGAGAGAAGACAAAGGTCAGTGAGTTGATAGGTTTCACTGGAGTGAGGCAAAAACACAGATGTCTGGGCTTCTTTTTCCCTGCAGGAGATTCATCTTGCTCTCTTTCTTTTTCTACAAGCCCAAGAAAGGACTCTCCAGGTGGATCTTTAATCTACTTACAGAAACAAAGAAATGTGTTTCTTTGCAGATGCTCAGATTCTATTCAGGCTCCATTTTAGATACTGAGAATAGAGCATAAAGCAAAACCCTTGCTCCCATGGAGTTTACATTCTCAGGAGGGAGACAAACGAACATAAATAAACAAACATGCGCTGGAATGTTTGGTAGTGCTAAATAGCATGTAGAAAAATCAAGGTGCTAAGCAGATAGTATATGAGAAAGAAGCGCTGCTATGGCAGGGACTGTATCTCCCAGGCCTCTCTGAGGAAAAGACCTGAATGCATAGCGTGTCATAAGGTAAGAACATTCCAGGCAGGTGGACACGGTGGGCAGAGAGCCAGCAAATGCAAAGCTCTGAGGCTGAAGCAGAGTGAACCAGGTGGGAGCAGAGGTCGGTGAGCAGTGTGGGGGCAAGTCATGGAGCCCCCTTATAAGGAGAGCTGACCATACATCCCAATCTGCTGGCCTTCGTCCCTAGTCTAGAGTTCCTCAGCTCAGAACTATTGACACTTGACTCCAAATAATTCTTTGTTGTAGGGGGCTGCCTTATACATCGCAGAATGTCCGCAGCATCCTTTGCATCTGTCCACTTAATGCCAGCAGCACCCCCACCACTCCCAGTTGTGACAACCAACAACATGTTTAGACATTGCCAAATGTCCCCTGTGGGAGCAAAGTCACCATCTCCCCCACCCCAGTTGTGAACCACTGCTCTAGTCCCATTGGATGATGTCAAGCAGACTCTGTCCTATCAAGAAGGTTCTATTTGGGAAAACAAATCATATAACCAGCCTATTCATAAGCCATGGTAAGAAAGTTCGAATTTAAGTGTGATGGGATAATACTGGGAGCATCATGGTCAGAGACAGGCTTTCAAAGACTCCCTTCTAACATCGCATGGAGAACAGGCCACGGGGGCTCTAGGCAGCAATGGTGCACAGGTGTTAAGCTACTGCAGGGATCAGATGAACCATGAAGATGGCCTGACCAGGGTTGG
Source organism: Sapajus apella (assembly GCF_009761245.1). Lineage (NCBI taxonomy): Eukaryota > Metazoa > Chordata > Mammalia > Primates > Cebidae > Sapajus > Sapajus apella. Next base: position 4,874,378 of record NW_022437045.1, on the reverse strand, counting down.
TGGCTGAGGTGGCGAGAAGTGGTTCTTGTTTACTACATAAATAGGGATGAATAAGGAGGGTGGTGCCCACTGCAAGTTATAAGGGTAAAGCCGACCTCCAGGATTTTCCAGAATCATAGCATCAATCATGGCACCTGATTTTTTGACTCTGCTCTCCATATCTGTCCTCTGCAGTGTGTGGATTACCTAGACACGCTATGCTCCTGTGGATATAATAAATACAGATCAATTTCACATGAAGTCAGAAGCAGCACCTTTTCAATAGAATGTACAAGCTGTCTGGTGTTGTGAGTTGTCAGCCATGGTGCACAAGTACCATATCATGCACCTATGACCCAGAGACCGTTATTTGTCTCAAACAACTTTGGGATATGAGAAGAGAACACACTGTCACAATTTCTATTTTATGAACATATTTAATTGAAAGAAATGATGGTATATTGTGAGATTTATATAACTGGCCTGATTCTGGAAGCACCAAAAGCAATATATAGAGTGTCAGTGACCACACAGCTGCAAAAGATGTTTGGTAAAATCAACTTTACAGAACAATCTTTTTTTTTTTTTTTTTTTGAGACAGAGTCTCCCTCTGTCACCCAGGATGGAGTGCAGTGGCGCGATCTCGGCTCACTGCAACCTCCACCTCCCGGGTTCAAGCAATTCTCCTGCCTCAGCCTCCTGAGTAGCTGGGATTACAGGCTCAAGACACCACGCCCAGTTAATTTTTTGTATTTTAGGAGAGACAGGGTTTCACCATGTTAGGCACGATGGTCTCAGTCTCCTGACCCTGTGATCCACCCACCACCTCCCAAAGTGCTGGGATTACAGGTGTGAGCCACCGTGCTGGGCCAGAAAAATTTTATCATACTTTTTTCCATTCCCTAAAGTTCACATTTTATGCCTAATAAAAACATATAGCAGACCGAATGGAATCGAATCCATGTGCCATTATCTTGTGGTAGTGGGGGTGTATTATCTTCACATGTGTATTAAGGCTTTACTGCACAGGTGGTGCTGGGAATACATACTGCACCTTGGTACCATGCCCATTATATGTGGATTCTCCAGCCACAAATCCAAGCTCAGCAGCCACTAAGGGCCCGCTCAGTTTTACATGAACACAGTAAGTCCTCACTTCATGTTGTCAGCAGGTTCTTGGAAACTGCAACTTCTTTAAGCAAAAAGTCATATAATGAAACAATTTTTGTATTCATCAATGTTATAACAAACTTGCATGTTGAAGGAAATGACATTATTTAAGGACCTGCTGTACATGGTTTTGCTTAAAATTTGTTTGTAAGACCTATCAATGGCATTAAGTGAGGACTTACTGCATTGGCCAAGGGAAAAACTAAAAACAAACAAATAAAAAAAAAGATATTTAAAAAAACAAAACAAACAAAAAACAAGGAAACAAAATTAAAAAAAAAACCTTTCCACCTCAGAGTGACTGTGATCTAGGTGTCTGCACCCCTCAAAAGCCCTTCTCTGGCTACTTTCAAAGGGGAGAAAGATCATTTTGAGAGACACGTGAAAGGGGTGGAAACAGGGAACCAGACAGTCACATAATCTGGAAGAAGGATCAGTATCTGCCTCTGGTTATGTGTAGTAAATCTCTCCCTGCCCTAGCAAAAGATCACCAGCATTAATACTTTCTTCTCCCCTCATCTCTTTTATTTATTTATTTTTTGGTACCAAAGGAGAAAAATTAAGTGTTGATCTGAATTGTTCTGAATAAATTGCATTGGAAATAGACACAAGAAAGGTGGCTTGTGATTCAAGAAAGCTCAGTTTAATAAAAAAGGCAGAGGATAGGCAGTCCTTCATTCATTTTTCTTTTTTCTTTTTTTTCCAACAATCGCATTCCGAGGTTTTGGGGTTTTCTTTGTTTTGTTTTTGAGACAGTCTCACTCTGTTTCCCAGGCTGGAGTGCAATGGCGTGATCTCGATTCACTGCAACCTCCACCTCCCGGGTTCAAGCAATTCTCCTGCCTCAGCCTCCCAAGTAGCTGAGATTACCGGTGTGTGCCACCATGCCTGGCTAATTTTTTTTTTTTTTTTTTTTTTTTTTTTTTTTTTTAAGTAGAGACTGGGTTTTACCATGGTGAAGGGCTGGTCTCGAACCCCTGACCTTGTGATCCGCTTGCCTCAGCCTCCCAAAGTGCTGAAATTACAGATGTGAGCCACCGCACGTGGCTCATTCATTTTTCTTGATTCAAGGAGAACCATGTTTCATTTGTCCTGATCCTATTCTTATAATATATAATATGAATGCTTTTGTCAACCATTTAATGACAATGCAAATCATTTAAGCCTTTAGAAAGTAGACTTTGGTGGATGAATTAACTAGACACATTTTTTTATGTAGATTCAATGCACAAATGCATTATGTCATTCTCAATTTGTGCATTATGTTATTCTCTTATTAAATTATTTAATACTGTTAATTCATATCTCGTGGCAAAAATCTTTATAACTAAATTCCTCTAAAATATTTTGCCACGGGGTTAGCACTGCATACAAAAGCTGCTTAGTACAAAAGTTTAAAAAATATTTCCCACATACTCTGAATAAGTCTCAGCAACAACATTTTAAGCCTGTGGATGTCAAATTAATATGCAATAGAATTCCTTTCACATAATAAAAGTGAACATTTCATTCATTGTCCATTCAATAATTATTCATGAAGTACCTTGTTTATGCTTCAAAACTATGTGAGAAGCTAGTATTACTTTTCTGTTTATAAATCATGTTTATTTGCAGTGTGATATTTACATTTCATTATAACTTTTGGAAGTAAGTATACTTATAAATATCACTTTTGATAGTAGGAAACTATCTTGGAGGCTCAGAGAAATTAAGCGACTTACCCATGGTCCCCCAACAGATTAGGTGACAGAACTGATCTTTGGTTACAGTGCCCATTCTCTTTCTTTCTTTCTTTCTTTTCTTTTGAGACGGAGTCTCACTCTGTCGCCCAGGTTGGAGTGCAATGGCACAATCTTGGTTCACTGCAACCTCCACCTCCTAGGTTCAAGCAATTCTTGTGCTTCAGTTTCCCTAATAGCTGGGATTATAGGTGCCTGCCATAACCCCCAGCTAATTTTTGTATTTTCAGTAGAGATGAGGTTTTACTATGTTGGCCAGGATGGTCTTGAACTCTTTACCTTATACGATCCACCCACCTTGGCCTTTCAAAGCACTAGGATTACAGGCGTAAGCCACTACGTCCGGCCCAATTCTCTTTTTTTTTTTCTGTTTAATAATTAATTTTAATATTTATTACTTTATTTTATTTTTTATTATTTTTTAATTTTTTGAGACAATCTTGCTTTGTCGCCTAGGCTGGAGTGCAGTGGCATGATCTTGGCTCACTGCAACCTCTGCCTCCTGGGTCCAAGTGACTCTCCTGCCTCAGCCTCCAGGGTAGCTGGGATTATGCGTGCATACCATCATGCCTGGCTAATTTTTGTATTTTTAGTAGAGATGGGGTTTCACCATGTTGGCCAGGCTGGTCTCAAACTCCTGACCTCAAGTGACACACCCATCTCAGTCTCCCAAAGTGCTGGGATTGTAGGCATGAGCCACTGTGCTCAGCCCCCATTATCTTTCTAGCCTACCAGGTTGGCCCCTCAGTATCATGTCCACCTTCTGGCTGGCACATGAACTCCACTAGAGCCAACCTCAGACCTTATTCCTACTTTTAGATTCCCAGGAGCCAATACAGTTTGGCACATCATAGGTATTTCACACATTTTCATTGACTGCCTGAATGATTCACAAGAATAACACAAACTTTCAGTTTACTACCTGCTTAACGGCTTCTGCCCTACTAAGAGGTGGTTGAGGGCTTGGCTCTAAATCTGGCTGGACTGCAGAAAGCCAGGCCTGGCACTGCTGCAGAGTGTCTTGTCGGCTGACGTGCTTCTGAAGTTCATGCTCCAAACTCTGGTACACCTGAGACAATACAACCACGCTGAGATTAGGAGAACTGCTTTCTACCTCTATAAAGATCACTGGAATTCAATGAAACATGACCAGTACTTCTAAATGGATTTTCCCCCAAGACTCCCCAATTTCATACACATATCTAAAACAGTTGTATGTCTCCCCATATGTTCGAAAATGCAATGGCCATCCCCCAGTTGATAACTCCTCAGTCCACACATGACAATGTAATATCTGGATTAGGGGAAGAGAACATGAGCAGGGTAAATATTACTATAGAGGCATGCTAGAATACACAAAATCATTGAAGTTAATTGTCATAGACATGTTGGAGGTTTTTGCAGCTTCTCTTCCTGTGGTATAAATATTGCACTTTTTATTTAAGCTAGCAACTAAAAGTAAAAATAAAACATGATCTCAAAAAAGGTAACCGATGTTTCTCTAACTACAATGCTTCTCAGAAAAGATAACCAATGTTTCTCTAACTACAATCCTTCTGCCTTTGAGGTTGGGTTAAATTTGAACTAAATTTGAACATAAGGAGCGGAGAGGTGAACGCCCTCACTTCATCTTAGAAGTCATGTTCCAGGGCAAAAATAATCCAGAATAATTCATACATTTTCTGATATGTCTATTTAATTAATTAGTACTTAACAAGCCAACCAACTTTCATTTTATCCATAAAGACATATTAAGAAACAATTATGTGTCTACTTGAGATTAAGATGAAATATATCTGTGACGTTTCCATTTATAAAAAAGGAAAAAGGAAGAAAATTAGTTTAACCTGGCATTTCTCTCATTACTGAGACAATAGAAGCAATCACTGAATTCTGCTTTTCTCTGTCATCATTTAAATTCATCATATTCATCTGACATTAGGTTTATCCCTTATTTATTCTTGATCCAAGCAGAATTTTTAAAAGAATGGTGTTTTGTTCTCTTTATCATTTTTGCAAATTTTAATTATAAAGTTCTGATTTTGGTCTTAGAATTTCATCTGCTTTTTTAAATTTTAAAAATTATGTTGGTCTTTCCAACATATACCAATTTAAAAAACAAAACAAAAGAAAACCTTAAACTGTATACCTAATGCAAAGGAAATACCCACTGTGAAGGAAGTCAGTGTACAAGAAATCTCTGTTGAATGAGTGAATGAATGAACTCACTGGAAAGTTCTATGTATAGCTCATTTTTTCTCTTTACTCCCCTTTTTCCCCCTTTGTCATCATTTTCAATTATTCATTAGATTTTTCTTATTTCTCCTTTTGTTAACCTTTGAAGGCGATTTTTTTTTTTTTAAGTCTAGGAAGTTGACTAATGTCACTCATTTTTAAAATTAATATTATGGTGAACACAGACCATTCTAACCATGTCACTGGTGTATTTCCAGTTCTAACTGGCTAGCCCAGTAAACAAAAATATACAGGAGACTTCAAGGGCTTATAAAAACTCTTTGCAGTGTCATTTAAAAATTCTAGATTAATAGAAAGCTATTTACTTATTTTGCTAAGTTTTTGTAAAAATATCAATTCTTGTTCCTCTTAGACTTTTTTCTAAAACATTGAGAATTCTTTTTTAATGGAAGTATACCCACTTAAGTATAAGTCAAATTTGGCACTTTCTCAAATTCTACATGAATGCAAACAAATATTGATTTAGATTAGAACCTATGCTGTGTACAGTTAAAAAGAAAATAATGATTGTGAAAATTACGAAATAAATTTATTTTGTGTTACAAAATAAACAGCAAATTAGAAAGTATTGATGGTGTGCAGAGAAAAACAGACACTATAATCTCCTCAAATTCCTTTTACCAACAAACAAATAAACTTTTTTTTGAGGCAGGGTCTCACTCTGTCACCCAGGCTGGAATCCAGTGGTGCGATGTTGGCTCACTGTAACCTCCACCTCCTGGGTTCAAGCGATTCTCCTGTCTCAGCCTCCTGGGTAGGCAGGATTACAGGGGCACCACACCCAGCTAATATTTGTATTTTTAGTGGAGACAGGTTTCACCATGTTGGCCGGGCTGATCTTGAACTCCCGACTTCAAGTGATCCACCTACTTTGGCCTTTCATAGTGCTGGGATTACAAGCTTGGGCCACCAGGACCTGCTCAAGTCAACTTTTAACAAGCTTTTTCATAATCAATCCATGGAATAAAGGAATTGGATAAAACAATAGCTGAAATTCACTGCTTAGTCACATCAGTCAAATATGAAATGTGATAGTTTTGTGTTCACATAGCGACTGTGAAATTTATCCTCCTATTTCCCGTCTGGCAACACACCAAAACTAACCCAAATATTTGATTAGTTTTATTTGTAAAATCTATTTACGAATTCTATTTGTAAAAAGTCTGTAGACTGCATAGCCTCTCCCCATAACTCCTCGTCATTATGGAATGTTCTGTTGACACTCACTCTCTGAGCTGTGCTGCAGATCGCTGAGTAGCTGTCCTTTGTACCCTGCACATGAGCATGCACGTTTTGTTTCAGTTTCGCTTGCAGGTGGTCTGCACACTGGCCAATCAAAGCATCACCTTTCATTTGAAGATTGTTCAAACGGTCTTCAAAACCAGCAATTTCTTCCATCATTGCCTGTAAAAATGAAACCAATACAGAGTTCTCATAATTCTACTTTTAGTTTTAAATAACTTCACCATCAAACAAAGTTAAAGATAGATAATTTCACAGTTTAATATTGTTTTTGAAAGAATCTTGCAATTTATCTTATATATTGAATGAAAACAAAAGCACATATGTGTTTTCAGGGATACTCCAATGGGAAGAGTCAATGAGTTTAAGGGATTAGTTACATAAAGAATGATGAAGTAACCTTTAAGACTACACATGGCTGGTCTCAGAGAGCTATCTGCCCCATGGTATTATTACCAGACAGAAAGATGTCCCTATATTTTTTGGGTCTGTAAGTTATAATTCTGGCATAATTTTTATCCAAAACAATCTAATTACTATTTCATCAAATTTATATAACAACTCATTTCTATAAGATTGGTGCAAAATAGTTGTGGTTTTTATCATTCCTTTTTTTTTTTTTTTTTGAGAAAATCTCACTCTACTGCCCAGCCTGGAGTGCAGTGGAACAATCTCGGCTTACTGCAACCTCTGCCTCCCAGGCTCATGTGATTCTCCTGCCTCAGCCTCCCAAGTAGGTGCGATTACAGGTGTGTGCCACCATACTGGCAATTTATTATTATTATTTGTACTTTTAGTAGAGATGGGGTTTTACTATGTTGGCCAGGCTGGTCTCATACTCCTGACCTCAAGTGATCTACTGGCCTCACCCTCCCAAAGTGCTGGGATTACAGGTGTGAGCCACCATGCCTGGCCTGTTATTACCTTTAATACAAAAACTGCAATTACTTTAGCAAAAACGTAATAATCGAATTCTAGTTTTAGTAATAATCTAATATCTAATTTTTAATTCATGTGACATCTAACTTACATCTAATACTGTTTATAATAATGAAAATAGCATTTAAACTTATCATTTATTAAGTACCTGCTGTAGTCGAGGAATTACATATAAGCCCTGACGAACGTTATTATCATTGTTTTATAGATGAGGAAACTGAAGCACAGTGAGGTTGTACAACACAGTCAAGGTACGGCATAGCCCCCAGGCTTTGGACATAGCTCTGCCTGATTTCACCTCACACCACCATGCCCACTTGCGTTCTCTAGTGAGCATTCTTATAGATGACTCAGGGAGGAGGAATTTATTATTTTTTAAATCAGGTTCTGGCCGGGCATGGTGGCTCACACCTGTAATCCCGGCTGAGGTGGGTGGATCACCTGAGGTCAGGAGTTAGAGACCAGCCTGGCCAACACGGTGAAGCCTTGTCTCTATTAAAATACAAAAATTAGCCAGGCATGGTAGAAGGCACCTGTAATCCCAGCTACTCGGGAGGCTGAGGCAGAAGAATCGCTTGAACCCAGGAGGCAGAGGTTGCAGTGAGCCGAGATTGCACCATTGCACTCTAGCCTGGGTAACAAGGGTGAAACTCTGTCTCAAAAAAAAAAAAAATAAATAAAAACAAAATAAAATAAAATAAAATAAATAAATAAAATAAAATCAGTTCTTTTTTTTTTTTTTTTAACTGTTATATGACGCTAATGATAAGTGACACAATCCAACCTAGGGTTGCCTCAGTAACCCATCATTATATCTACAGGAAACTTGGGTGGCCCCTCAGCAGTCCAGTGTTTACTCCTTTTTCAAGCAGGGCTGGGCTAGCAGTTATTACACACATTCAGTTGAAAAGAACCACTTTTTCTCTGAGTTGGAATAGAACCACTCCATCATGTGGTTATTTATGGGGTAGATTACCTTCTGGGTTAGTATCTCCTCAGTGCCTACCAGAAGGTATTGTGTAGTTGCTTTTTTATTCGTATTTATTAAGTAAAATCTTTTCTTACAGACAGAAGTGTTGGAGCCCAGCGAGGCTAACTGGCTTTCCTAGTTATGACCATATCATGACTAAAATTGTTTTCCATTAAGATCACAAATAAGTTGCTCCATAAAATTGTGACCATAACATCTATCATCTGGTACACATAATTACTAAAAATATATATGAATAAAGATAAGAACTCTTCATATTAGTACTGTACTTTGTGATTTACAAAACATCTTCACAAATATTATCTCCTATGATTAGCATGACAATTATGAGATGGGCTAGTATTGTTATCATCCTAAAGGAGAAAAAGACAGACTCAGATAGGCTAAGTTCTCTCTCCAGGAAGGGGAAGAGTCTAGCCTAGAATCCAGACTTCCTGATGGCTTTGGCTGCATTTTCTAAAATAGACTCCATAAAGACTAAATTCTGAGATAGAAATTATTGGTTGGGAAAAATGCAACCATGTGTTCAGAAGTTCAGTGCCAGGATTCAACTCTTCTTGATTCACTTGAATATCAAGTCCAACTGTTGTCAATTGCCAGAGGTGCTTGAGACTTAGACCTTGATATGGTTTGGCTGTGTTCCCACCTAAATCTCAACTTGAATTTCCAAGTGTTGTAGAAGGGACCTGGCAGAAGATAATTGAATCATGGGGCAAGTTTTTCCTGTGCTGTTCTCATGAGAGTGAATAAGTCTCATGAGATCTGATGGTTTTAAAAGCGGGAGTTTCCCTGCACAAGCCATCTGCCGCCATGTGAGACGTGCCTTAATTGTGGGGCCTCCCTAGCCACGTGGAACTATAAATCCAATAAACCTCCTTCTTTTGTAAATTGCCCAGTCTTGGGTATGTCTTTATCAGAGACTAATATAGACCTGATTCTCTTGGTGCAATCATTATAAACCAGAGATGCACCTGTGTATGCAACCCGCCCCCCCCCACACACACACATACATGCACATGCACAGATGCGTGCATATACACACTGGCGAAGCTGTCCCAAAGGCAGCCCTTTAGAGGTCAGGGGTACCTTGTGGTGGGCGAGTTGCTGGGTGATCGTTTCCAGGCTGCTCGTCTCCAGGAGGTCGGGGGCCACCAGCCTGCTGGACATTTGCAGCAGCCACTTTTCAACCTCTTGGAGCTCACTATTGTAGTCTTCATGGTCTTTGACTTTTGCTTTCAGACTGAAGACATGCTCCTGCAAAACCAGGCGCCCATCAGAGGTGACTTTCAAGTGAAAAACCTACTCCAAACTGTTTTGTATTACAAAAAACCCAGTGCAACTCACAGGGTAGATAGAGCTACTTATATCAGAAGACTATCAGGAATGGAAAAAAAAATACTCATATGCCAATTAAATATCCATCTGAATAAAAAAATACTGACCCATAACAGGCCTTAAAATTATGTGACAGAGAGAATGGAGTCAGGGCCCACATTTTGGCAAATAAACACTTTTACAGAATCGCTTATCTCTCCTTACCTTTCCTACACTGCACAGGTCCTGGTAATCACTTTGCAGTTGGTCTATTTTGTCCTTTAAAGTGACATCCTGCACCAGTTCCAAAAGGGCTTCACCTTTCTCTCTCACTGACTTTACCGATGGTTCATGGGACAGCACCATTTGTTGAAGTGACTTGAATTACAAAGAAAAAAAAAATGAGCCTGCTCATCTCTGTGGACAAGATGAATACATACATATTCCTGTGGCATGCAAGGGATGATCTGCCTCAAAGAAAGATTGGTACATATTTTATGAATCAATAAGTGCAAAACATTAAAGAGTGATTTATTATGGCTAACACATTTTCTAAATACAAAAGAAAAGTAACACATCAAATGGCCCTTCCCATGTGGAGAAGAAAAAGGATGGGAAATAGTTATATTTGACTAAATTTAATATAGCTCATATTTTTGGCTTCTGCCTTATTACTTTCATCAGAGAAAAAAAAATGCAATGTAAATGGAGTGAGGCCACTGTCTTGATTTTGAGGTCATGAAGTTAGTTCTAGTTACAGCTAGTTATAGAGTTAGAGAGAACAATTCCAGTTGTGACCTTGCTGAGATAGGCTGAACGCACTTAAATCTATCAAGAATTCAGTGGCTGGGAGGAAGAGGTTGTGATTCTCAGGTGGCATCTTCAAAGACAAGTTGTCAGGCTTGGTAGAGAAGCCAAGGATAGAAATAGACATTGGCTGGAAGAGGCTGTCACAAAAGCTTCTCACAGGAAAAGCTTTGGGGTAAGCCACCACACTGTGATTCTTAAAGATATCACTCAGTCATCCAGATCAAATTTATAACACAAATTATTCCACATATAAGCTTCCATAATTGCTGCAAAAATTTAAACAGGTGAAATATCTGTACCTATATCATGTATAGCTATATCCACACCACTATTTATTCTTTCAAAAATCAAATTCTAAGGTACTTATCTAGAATTTGTTAATTAGAACTTATTTTATTACAAATATGATATATCATTTTCAATTTTCCATAGATCAGCTTCTAGCCTTGGGTATCAGAAGATGAAGGGAAGCCTCTACATGGGAAAGATAAAACCTACGGGTATGGAATCCTTATGCCAGCAAGATTTTACCTGGAGGATTCAAATACCTGGATCACTGTCAGAAAAGATATTCATTGATTGATAGATACATATGATCAATATATGTATTGATACAATCTTTGAGTATCAGATCTCTGAATGGAAAAAATAACTCTGAAGTAGCATGTTTAACCCAATAAATCTCCATAAGTCATGGCATCACTGGCCAGCCGCAGAACGGGCATGCATGGGATGTATTCCAGCAGCTGTTATAGGTGACACACCGCAAGAATCACCTCCCTTCCATTTAGTCTCTGCGTGACCTCCGCAGGCAACTGTCAATGAGGAACAACACACTACCTTGTATTTAGATAACTGAGCTTTTTTCTCATATAATTCCATTTTGGGTTCTTCAGGAACATGTAGGATTTCCTGGTACTCTGCTATCCACTGTGTCAGTGCTTTACATTTATCCGAGAATTCCTTTGCTAAATGAAGACCTTTTTCCAGGGTCATGTGTTCTTTCCGGACAGTGCTGGTCAGTTCCTTCAACTGCTCCACATGATCATGAATCTCTTTTCTTAACCTCTCTGCCTCACTTTCCTCCAAGTACTTAACAGCCCTCTCTCCTTTCTCCCGGGCTGATTTCAGCAAACTGTGACCTTTTTCCATGTCTTTGAGCAAAACCTGAAAAAGAGTGAGTAGGAAGCAAATGTTGTCTTATTATTATTATTTTTTGAGACGGAGTATCACTTTGTCACCCAGCTCACTGCAACCTCTGCCTCCATGTTCTAGCAATTCTCCTGCCTCAGCTTCCCAAGTAACTGGGACTACAGGCACGTGCCACCATGCCCAGCTAATTTTTGTATTTTTAGTAGAGACGAGGTTTCACCATGTTGGTCAGGCTGCTCTTGAACTCCTGACCTTAAGCAATCCACCTACCTTGGCCTCCCAAAGTGCTGGGATTATAGGCATGAGCCACCGTGCCTGGCCATTTATTTTCCTTTTAAAGAAAGGTTTATCAAGTCCTGTTCTTAAGGCCACTTATTTCCCTTTAAAATAAGTTGTTGACGTTCATAACCACATTTGACCTGCCAGGAATCAGTAAACCCAACTTCTTTACTTCAATATAGGTTCTAAATGTCTTGATAAATATATAATTTCCAAATCAGAGACTTGAAAAACAACTTAATGTTTCTCTCATCCTGAGCAATCTCTTTCTAAAGACCTGAGTTTAAACTCTGTAAAGACACTGGGCCATGAATTTGAGAAAGATATTTATCTCTTAATATTGAAGTATCACACTGGAATTCTGTCAACACTTTCATGGGTGTCCATGTGTAAGTCATTCTGATAACAACACATCACAAATAAGTGAAAGCCAGCTTTTGGCCTTGAAGAGTCAACTTAGCATTGCAAATAACATGGTGAGGTCAGGACCACCAATCATAACGGTTGGGATCACCTGTGCTTCCAATATCTACGCAGAAGAATGGGGCAGCTCAGTGAAAGGAAAGGTTGGATATGAATCTGGTGTGCGTGCCTACCTCCAACGTCTTCAGTTTCTTCCCCATCATTGCTGTATCTACTTTGTCAATCTTGGTAGCCACATTCTTGAAGTTTTTATGTGTAGAGCCACACCAATCAGAATAGGAACTGAGGGATGATTCTGATTCCTCCAAACTTTGAATCTCTTCCTCCAGGAATTTTATTTGTTCCTTTGAAAGGAAAGAGAAAATTGAATGGTGAATTAAAGGCCTGTTCAGGGCCTTTGTTCATGAACATGTATCTTCTCTGGATGTTAGCAAAAGGAAGACTATTTTGGCCGGCAAAGTTTGCTGGCCTATACAGAGCACCTGGTGGCACACTTACCAGCACTTGCAGAAGCAAGGCCTGGTATCTGGAAGTCAGCTGGGTGGCCTGGCAGCCCATTCTGCTGCTCACGTGGCTCTCGTCCAGTATCTCCTGAGCTCTAGCTCCCACTTCCTCAACTTCATCTCTGTACGCAGTCACTTCTTCATGCCACTTCTGAAATGACAAAGCATCGAAGGGAAAGATTCAATCTTAGGGATTTGGATAAGACAAATATATATCTTCTTAATAGGAAATGGTTTCAGTGTACGTTTATTTCAGTGTATGTTTATTTTGAAATATAATTTTGAAAATGCCATATATTATTTTCATAAATATTACAACAATGTGGTGGATAATGAAAAGAAATTCCTAAGGCCCAAGCATTATTTTAGATGTGTGCACTAAAATTGCATAAAAATTAGAATAAAACTAATTCTCAAGTATTATTTCAATGCACTATGAGCAATTTCATATCAGAACCATAAACTTAAATTATTGCAATACAAGCATTTATGTATCTTCACAAAACAAGGTAATAGGGTATGGAAAAAATATATGAAGCATTTACATTAAACTACATTTTATCAAAGACTAATTTATGAAATAATTGCTGTAAGAGGAATGCTCCATTGTAATTTATTTTAAATTTCTAGGTAATCAAAAAGATTTTGCAAAGCCTAAGCTTTGGACAAAGTTACTAGATACTTTAATGAAACAAACTATGCAAGCTAACTGCAGCTTCCACAAAGATCAGGAATCTACATGAGTTGTACCTTCATCTGATGTAACTGTATCTCCTTGGTCGCCCGGTTCGACTGACGTCTGGGCCTGGGAATAACCTTCTCCTCTGCTGTTTTTAGCCATTCCTCTACTTGCTGAAACTTTTGCTCCATCAGCCTCAATTTGTTCACTACGTTATTGAAGTGAGTTCGGGTCTCAGACAGCCTGTGCTGGTAGGCCTGCCAGTCTTGCCGGAGGGACTCTAAAGCCCGGTCCTCTGCCTGTGGAATACCTGATGGGATCACATCCTCTCTGGTGTGCAGAACTGAGTTCAACAGTGCCTGCCCCTCTGCACAGTGTACCTGGAGCTCCTGCAGAGAAAACAGAATGGCTGTCACTCTCAATTATATTTCACACTTTGCATGGGTTAGCATGTCTCACCAAAGCCAACTGTGCCAGCTTGAACTTCTCACTAGAAAAAAATGATTTGATTATGCCCTATACAAAAATATGTCCCTAACAATATTTTCTCCCAAGTCAGAAGGATTCCTAAAATTTTTCCAATTAAAATCACACACACACACACACACACACACACACACACACCCTCCCCAATATTTTTCTCAATCAACAGTTTCTGAAGTTTGACTTTTTAGATTACAGGTGAAAACACTTGTGAGTAAAGAGATACTGTTTAAAAGAATGACCTAGGTTTATTATGGCTCATAATCTGCTTAAAGTGCCTTAAGCTTCTTGCTTTGACATTGAATAGCTAAGTGCTACATTTGTGACTGAGAAAGAAACAATAAACCCTTTTTTTGTTAAGGAGGGTTCTTTTGCCAAAGCTGTACTCTAGGCATTGTGGTGGCCAAGAAGAGTTGAGCCTGGAGAGTGCAGGGCACGCAAACCTGGGAAACTGGTTCATCACACCGGCCCATCAGGTGCTCCAAGGTGCAAATAAATTTCCTCCACCAAAGCTTAAGCCCCAAAGATCTACAAGTACAAATTTAGTATAAATCTACATTATACAAATTTAGTATAAATCAAGTTTTGAAGCACATATGCTATTTTTTATATTATAAAAAGAATCTTATATCCTTAAAGATGTTGGTAAAACAATATGGCACACTTATATTTCTGGTGATAAACATAAATCTATACTGTCACTTGATTTGATCATCTAAAATAAAAGAAATCAAGCCAAATCCCACCAACAGTGTTAAAAAAAATCAATATCTGTAGTTAAAACATAGTATTTCTTATTACCATATTTAAAAAAAATTCTTACCATCAGATCAAACCACTTAAGATTGCTAATACATTTTTCTTACAAAAACAACAATTTCATATGGTTTCAACTAACAGAACATTTTTCTTCAAATATGATGTCACTTCAAGCATGGTGTAATGTAAACACATATGCACATGGAAAGTGAAGAACTACAGATATACATGGCAAAATATGAATCAAAATGGCAACAAATACGTAGTCTTTATCATAAAATTCTTAGACCTTTTTTCGAGATAATTTTTGACAATAGTTTTCCTGATTCAAGGTTTGCAAACTTTTCCTATGAAGGGCCTGAGGGTAAATCATTTGGGCCTTGTGGGCGATCAGTCTCTGTTGCAATGACTTAACTCTGCCATTGTAGTATGAAAAAAACCTCAGACAATACATACACAAATGGGTGTGGCTGCATTCCAATAATATTTCATTTAAAAATACAGACATTGTGGCCGTGGGCAGTAGTTGACTTGCCCCTATCCTGATTTATTAATCTTCTCAGCATCTTTTCCACAGTTCATAAATAACCAATTTATTATCCAAGTTAATATTCTATTAGATAAATTCTCATATATTACAAATTTCAAGCCTGTATTATGAAGGAAAAATATGGTTCAATATTTAAAATATATATTTATGTATAATATTGTTAAATATATAAAATATATAAACATAATATATAAAATATATTAAAAATATATAAACAATATATATGTTCTATGACCCAAACTAGGCTTTCAGGTTATACATAATAATTTCTGGGCTGGGCACGGTGGCTCACAGCCATAATCCCAGCACTTTGGGAGGCTGAGGCGGGTGGATCACGAGGTCAGGAGATTGAGACCATCCTGGCCAAAATGGTGAAACCCCTTCTCTGCTAAAAATACAAAATAATTAGCTGGGTGTGGCGGCATGTGCCTGTAGTCTCAGCTCCTCAGGAGGCTGAGGCAGGAGAATCGCTTGAACCCAGGAGACAGAGGCTGCAGTGAGCCGAGATCATACCACTGCACTCCAGCCTGGGCGACAGAGCAAGACTCTGTCTCAAAATAAATAAATAAATAAATAAATAAATAATAAAAAAATACAAAAATACATATAAAATAAAATAATAATTTCTGAATATGGTCCATACTACAGGCCAATCCCCACACCACTGTGCATGCTACGGAACATGGGATCTAAAGAAATTCTGCTGTGTGGTTGCAGCATCACGATTCTCCACCTCTGCTTCCTGTCACTAGCATCTTCCTTCCTTTTTAACCTTTGTGGCGGCTCACAGTAAAAAATGTAGGAATTAATGCATGGTGAAAACAGGGGTTGAAGTTAGCTTTGCACCACATTAATACTGGCTTAAGTGAAATATTTTCTTTTGACAGAACAACAGCAACATCTACTGGTGATGGGTAACTATTAGCTTAGTTCCAACACAAAAGCACAGGGAGCTCAGCATTTGCTTGCCAATGATGTTGGTGGTGTAGAACTAAGAAGCGTTATTTAAAGAAAATAGTTGATTCTAGTCAAATAAATTACAACAGCTAAACCTGTGGAATAGGACATCCTACTCTGGTGGCAGGACGGATGAGACCCGTAAGTAAGCTAAGGAAGTTGTGATCCTTCTAACTTTTATTATTTACTTACTTCATGAGTAGACAATATATTAAAATAAGATTTTCTTCCATTTTGGTTAATCCTTACAACTCTCTGGATGAACTTGGGTCAGAGAAGTTCTCTCTTGCCTGAAGTCATCTAGTGTTGGGTGTCACTGAGGATTAGAGTCCCCACTTACTAACCACAACTCCATTCTTTCTCTCTCTTTTTTTTTTTTTTTTTTTTCTATTTTTCTTTTTTGAGACTGAGTCTCACTCTTGTTGTCCAGGCTGGAGTGCAATGGCACGATCTTGGCTCACTGCAACCTCTGACTTCCTGGTTCAAGCAATTTTCCTGCCTCAGCCTCCCCAGTAGCTGGGATTTACAGGCACGCACCACCACGTCCAGCTAATTTTTGTATTTTTAGTAGGGACGGGGTTTCAACATGTTGGCCAGGATGGCCTCAATCTCCTGACCTCGTGATCCACCCGCCTTGGCCTCCCAAAGTGCTGAGATTACAGGCATGAGCCACTGTGTCTGGCCCTCCATTCTCTTGCCATTATATAATTTCCAAGACCTAACAGAAAAAGCCAGAAATTTCATACATGGTGCATAATCACAATGATCCTTGATTTTTCCACTTCGTCCAAGCTGTAGGTAAAATGTACCCAATCCTGAACCAATTCTGATCAGGGCTGATAGCACATTTATAAGTTCCAACACATTGCAGGTGGGACATAAAGTGGTCTCATTGGCCTTTCTCTATCTTCTGCTGTTTGTTTTGTACCTGGTGACCCCTTCTTGGTGAACTTCCTTGATTCCTACCTACTCCTTAAGGTAAGATTACAGGCCCTTATTTGATGCTGCTGTAAGATCCCTTACGTTAGTCTATTAATGTCCTCATCACATTGTTTATAATGATCTTTCTATGGGTTTGTGTTCCTCACCAGATTTTAAGTTCCTTGAAGACAGAAATCATATCTTAAATCATCTTTGCCTGAAGTAGCTAGTGAAGTACCTGTACTGTATTAAGTAGCCAGTAAATACTGAATAAGTAAATAAGTATATAGATTATGAACACTTTCTCTACCATGTCTGACATCTCACCATGAATTATGGCCTGCTGGCCTGGGCACCAACATTTTTTTTTTTTTTTTCGCTTCTTTAATTCCTTCTTCTAGAACTCTGAGCCTGAACCTTGTATCGTCAGCAATGTGGCAGGTTTTGCCTAAAACAATATGGCTCAAGATACTGCCACTAGTTTGACTTTGTGTCACCTTCTAACGACTCCTGCTGCTGTTCCCCACATCTGATTTGATCCTTTAGGGAGAAATAGGCAGGTAAGTCCATTAATTAGATCTCTAGCCATTCTTGTCAGGGCCAGTCTAGCAGCTATATGAGTTCCCCAAGTGCCAGTTCTGTCCTATCTAAATTTCCTACAAAATGATGTCAACTAGCATATACTACTGAGGTCTCAAAATGTTCGTGATCAAACCTTATGGGAATTACACTTAATGAGTATCGGCTAGCCACTGGACTCAAAGTCTCTATTAACTTTCTGTTGCTTAAAATAATAATTCCATATTCAGAATGAAGATTCCTCTGTTTTGGGATAAAGGAGGCTTTACCTGAAGATCACGCAACGTTGTCTCATGAGTGTGGGCATCACCTTCAAGAACCGAATACTTGTCGAGCTTTTCTTGTTCTTGCCCCAACCAAGCTTCAAATCCCTTCAGATCTCTCTGATACTCTTGATGCAGGCGGACAAGTTTCTCAGACTTTGTTACTGCTTCCTATAATCAGCATTTAAAATAATTAAGATAGGAACACATTACTTTATAAAGCATCAATGTACTATAATTCACTTTCGTACTTTTAGAAAAGTACATTTATTGAGACATTGGAATATGAGTTATTTCCTAGAATAATGAATCTTCAAGACATTTATGTAAAAATATAAAAACCTAATGTTTCAGATTAAAAGCTATATTAATTATTTTGTTGAATTAACTACATGGCCTCTGAATGCAACATAGACAGGCTAAAAAAGGAATTCACTTTACTAACCTCATAAAAATTCACTTTTGCTAATGAAGAAAACTGAAATTCTTATATTGTGTCTTAAATGAGGATTTGGACTTACTAAGCATTTAATTTTCCACAGTATAATGTGCTCTGAAAAGGCATATTTATTTTCTTTGTGAGGACTAAATGTAGAATGACAAGTACAGTCAGAGATTATTTCCTACCTTAGAAAACTCTCATGATCAGACATCATAAGGCATGTATGAGTCTTCATTATGAAGCTGTCCAGGATTTTTGTTAAATTGGTACATTTCTAGGAATTTTTAGTTGAAAATTATCTTACTTTAGTAGCTTTCATAATACTAACAATATTTGAAGGTTTTTGTTTGGTTTTGCCAGTAATACCTTTAAAATATTAAAACTTCATTTTGCTTTTGTTCTGTTTTCCCAAGCCTGTCATTCTTGAAAATAAATGAGTCTTTAAAGGCGCACAGCTCCAGACACTCCTCTTTAGGTGAGTCTACAAGGAAAGTGTTTCACTGTACCTTGGCCCTCTCTTGGATGGCTCTGTATCGTTCCTGTAGATCCTGGAGCTCTAGCTGGGTGACATAGTGTTCTGTCATGCCAGCCCCTTTGACTTCGATGGTCTCCAGCAAGCTGCTGTAACTCAGCACTTCTTCATTTAATAACTAGGGAGCATTTAAGAAAAATAAAACAGTCACCATCACATCAATGCCACTGCTAAAATCAAGATACTTTACAGTTGGCAAGTGACCTCTGGTTATCCATATGTCCATCCCTCCATCTATTTATTTATCTGATACGTGTGTGTGTGTGTGTGTGTGTGTGTGTGTGTGTGTATTTGATGTCTGGTCCAGAACTTTCTCTAAGACATGAATTCCCAATTAACTCCTTTATATTTCTACTTCAATATTTTTAACTATTAAAAATATCCAGAAATGGGCCCCTGATATTCACCCCAACCCTATTCTACCCCAGCCCCCCATGAAACCCCCTTCTCTTTCCATCTCTTTTCAAATAGCAAATGCCATGACCTCACACCCAGACAGTCAACCCAGAGGATGGTAATCGTTCCAGTATCCTCTCTAGCTCTCCATCCTCCTAACCATTATAAATCCAGTTAGCTCTACTTCCTATAATACCGTGACATCTGTCCCCACATCTCCTGCAAACTCCCCCACCCAGAATACCCTCCTCTTTCACTTGGACTTTGCAGTAGTCTCCCAGGCAGATTCCTGGCCACCAATTCTTTCCCTGTCCCTTATTTCATGCTACAAACAGCAGTCTAAGTGATATAACATCTTGCAATTAAAAATTGAATCATGTCGCTTCTCAGCTTAAAACCTGGATTATCTTCCTAATGCTGCCAGGATCAAGTGGAAAATCCTCAGAGCAGCTGACATGGCCATGCAAGATCAGGCCCTCCCTCTCCATCAGACTCCCCTCGCAGCCCCTCCCTGCCTGCTCACGGCTGCAGCAACACCTGCCTGCCTTGTAGTTCTCTATTGCACCATGATCTTTCCCTCCTCAGGGCCTACGGACCTGCTGTTTATTCTATCTAGACTGCTGGTTCCTCCACTCCTCCAGGCTCATTTCTCTGCCTTAAATCCTTCAGTGCATTGACTCCATGTCTGCTGTTTCAGAGAGGCCTTTTTCTTCATAGTACTCAGCAGTTATAATTATTTATTTGTATATTTATTACTGAAGGAATGCATCCCACTAGCATACACTTGACTGATTTTACTTCTAGAATCTGGCAAAATGCCTGCATCTAGCAATTTCTCAATAAATGTTGATTGAATAGATAAATAATCTAATTAATTAAGCAATTAATTATTAGAACAGATAATACATGCAGGTATTTATGATGCAGATCATTATATTAATTTACAGATGCATAAATGAGACCCAGAAACATTAAGTGCCTTGGCATAGGTCACATAAGATCATCTAGTCATTTAAATAACCTTTACCCAGGATGTGCTCTGTGTCAGAGAGAGCCAAGTGTTGAGGATATAAAGAAAATTAAGCATCTCTATCCACTGAAGGAGAGGGACATGCAAATACATATTGATAAAGAGCTCAGAACCAAGGGCTATGAGAGATAGAACAATGAATCAAGCCTGCGTGGTGGTGGTGTCGCATAGCCGAAATGACTTCAAAATTCATTCAGAAAGATGAGTAGGAGGTTGTTGGGGCAGAGACAGAATGAGGACTCTCTGTAAAAAGGGAAGAAATTCTACAAAGGCCAGAATTATGAAGAGTGTGGCATGTTCAGGAGACTGGAGAGCAGGAGAGAGGAGGGTGGGAGCGTGAAGGAAGGGAACGTGGCAGAAGAGCTTATTCCCGTTCTTACAAACCAGGTAAAGGAGATTGAGCTTATACTGCAGGCAATGGGAAGCCAACACAGGCCCTTAGGCAGGAAGCGAGACATTCATCTTCACAGGTGATAGTAATAGATGGAAGCAGGAAACAAGGTGGGAAATTAGGAAATTCCAGTTCAGGCGAAGAGGATGGATCAATAGAACCTAGAGCCAGACGAAAAGTGGCACTGGGAATAATGAGGTTTCCAATGGAATATATTCAGGGTGAGGTGTTACAGATGAGCAGAAACAGAGAACGTGAAAGCTTAAAGGATTTCTGTGTAGAAAATCACAAGTCCTGTTTAGGACGATGGTAAGGGGTGATGGAACAGGCCATCCAATGATCATGGCCTGGAATAAGGCTGCAGCTATAAACCAAAGGACTGTCAAACTTGATGTTTACACACTACTCTCAGTAAGCTTTAAGGATATGCTCTTTATGTTTATTCATTTATTTAAAAAATCTTTCCATGTAGTACTGTACTAATATAAGCATTATGACCAATGCACAAAAAATAACACAAAAAGATGTGATAGAAAAGAAAGACTTCCTAACGATGAATAGGCTGAAGATATTAAAAGATATTTCAAGGTGCTACATTTTAAATGGTTTGTATCATAAAACATGGGTCTACATGGTTTTCCAGGAAGGGAAAATTTTCACTCACTTATAAAATAATCAAAAATGAAAGTCCAGTTTAAGAAGGCTTTAAAAATTATACTTCGAGCCCCAGATATGATTTGTTTACGTACACAGTCCTAGCATACATGTGATCCCATTTTGTCTGACTGTGGCATTCTAAGAAGCCTATAAGAAAACAAATGGAATCTGAAATCCAGTTCTCACCTTGGCTTTTCCAAGCATAGTTATTTTATCCCGTAGTTCCGCATGCTGCCTTTCTGACTCATTTAGGTTGGCTTCCATGCTGTCCATCCAACCGGAGAACTGTCGAACGTCATCCTGATAGCTTGTCCATTTGGAGAGAGCACCTTCGAGTTGACTGAAAGGGATTTGAAAATGAGGGAATGTGTTCTCTTTCTGGGTCCACGAGGGGGCGTAGTTTTAAGGGCAAGAATTTCCCAGCACCATGTCCCCTGCTCATCTCTGTCCATCCAGGAGATTTAATGGTTTATGTTTGAAATTCGCGGGCGCAGGAAGAAACTAAGAGTCAATCACTCCAGCAGAAGTTTAAAGGAACTCCTTTCATTGGCCCGGGGTCTTAGAGAAGGTGGGGGTTCCTCCTAGGTTAAAAGTTCCCTTCTTCCACACCCCTTTGGACTCCATGTTTGGGTCCCCTTCCACAAACACTCTAGTGGGAGCTGTTTTTCTATCCTGGATTTTCCCTCTGGAGTCCCCTTCCACACTCTCTTGTGGAAGCCTGTCTTCCCCTCCTAAACTCCATCTCTCTCTCTATTCCCTTCCACTCAGCATGGAACCTGCTTTCCTCTCCTGGATTCCATCTTTCTGGATTCTCTCACTCAGTGTGAGAGAAGCTTTCCTTCTTTGGTTTTGCCCCTCTAGGAACCCTTCTCACGCAGTGTGAGAGCGGCTTTTCTTTCTCTCACTCCATGTGAGAGTTAGATGTTGCTCTCTCCTCCTTTTTCTCTCTCTAAATAAATCACTTTCTACAAACACTTTTGAGTCCGGCATTTACTGCGTACTGTGCCATGGTCCCTTCTCTCATTCTTGAGAGGGCAGGAGACCAAGAACCTGGAGAAACATCCTCTCACAGGAGCTGAGGGCACCCTGAACCCCTGAACCCCAGTATTAGAGAAGGACAATCAATCCCCATTGAAAATCCTTATGAGTCTAAAATCTGTCATTGTGTCTGCTCCATCCATTCCAGTCAGCAGGGCGTCAAGAGATCAGGAAGAAGCTGGTTTGGGAGTGAGCAGGCTGCCCAGGGCTTAACGACATTGACCTCAGATCTGAAGGATAGCCTCAGGAAGCAAGGGACAGCTAAACCCAGGCCAATATGCAGAAACTTGGAACTGGCTATCAACTGAAGAGTCAGTGGCCTGGGGGACGCCCAAACTGGGAGAGGCTCAAAGGCGAAACTGGGGCCCTTGAGTGGGTCTGCCCTGGAGCCAAAGCTCTCGGCAGGGAGAGAAGCAGCACTTAACTCTTATCAAATTGAGCAGCACATTCAGAGCAGGGGAGAAGAATAAGCACAGTAACTACCTTGTGTAAGATTAAAACTCAGAAAATCACAATGAAATAAAAGGACAATATTTCCTGACTTGGTCTAAATATTAAAACTTAATTAACTCATAGATAAGTTAGCACCTCCTTGTCTCAATGCACAGGCTATATTTTAAATTCCATTCACCATTTCTGCCTAATTGTGCTGCCAGGTTTTGGGTCCTTTTGCAACAGACTCTATAAATGTTCCATCCATCTTCATCCCCAGATCACACCACTGCATGGGGCCAACTGGACTTCTAATTGCTCTTAGATCTCTTAGCTTGAAGATGTTCTCTAGCCCCTGATATATTCTTAGTTTAAGGGC
Organism: Sapajus apella; assembly: GCF_009761245.1. NCBI lineage: Eukaryota > Metazoa > Chordata > Mammalia > Primates > Cebidae > Sapajus > Sapajus apella. Next base: position 4,851,093 of record NW_022437045.1, on the reverse strand, counting down.
AATGTAGGCAAGAAGTGCCAGGGGAGCCTCACCCTGACGGCAGCTCTCAACTGCTCTCCTAAATCATAGGAGTTTGTTTCCAAATACCGCAGCTCCCCTGCCCCTGGATGGGATAACCGAGGCTCACACTACAAACAGGCTTCCAGCATTGCCTGCAGTTGCTCACAATGGTGGGCAACTTGCTTGATAACATACCTGATATGGTTAGGCTTTGTGTTCCCACCCAAATGTCATCTTGAATCGTAGTTCCCATAATCCCCACGTGTAGCGGGAGGGACCCAATGGGAGGTAATTGAATCATGGAGGTGGTTATCCCCACGCTGGTCTCGAGATACTGAGTGAGTTCTCACGAGATCTGATGGTTTTATAAGGGGCTTTTCCCTCTTTGCTCGCACTTGTCTGTCTTGCTGCCATGTGAAGAAGGATGTGTTTGCTTCCCCTTCCTCCATGATTGTAAATTTCCTGAGGCCTCCCCAGCCATGCAGAACTGTGAGCCAATTAAACCTCTTTCCTTTATAAGCTATCCAGTTTCAGGAATGCGTTCATAGCAGCGTGAGAACGGGCAAATACAACACCCTTTACTTACTGCCCTCCCCTGCCTGCCATTTCTTTTCTAGTCTTCTATTTATGTTTCCTGGGTTTACCTCTGAAGTCCACTACTTGGTTTTAATCCCTATATTTTTACCTTATGAATTTTTTTTTTTTTTTGTATTTTTATGTTAGTAACAACAACAAAAAGAAACATGCATTTTTAGTTCTATTAACAAGTAGGTACAGCATTCAGGTCAATCTAAATATGAGATTACAACTGCCAGTTTCTTTTGTTCTAATAAGAAAAAAGAAAAGTAAATCAGACAGGACAGAAAAGCGGGGGAGGAAGGAAGGAAAGAAGAAAGAAAAGAAAAAGGAAGGGAAGGGGAGGGGAGGGGAGTGGAGGCGACGGGAGGGAAGGGAAGGGAAGGGAAAGAAGGCAACAGGAATAGTCTGTTCAGTAGTATTATATTGATCATTTAGTAATAGCTTCCCCGTGCTTGGCTGTAGTTTTCCTCACCTTTTACAACGAATCCCTGCAGACAAAAGGGATGCCCACATATCCTTCACACTCTGCAGTTGTTGCTGAATAGTGGGAATGCCTTCTGGAGAGGTATTCTGAAGGACAGATTCTCCCCTGGTCACTATCATTTTCATCTGAATCTCTTTTTCCTGTTTGACTGATAAGAGAGCCTGTGAAAACAAATACACAAGTCCTTTGTCATTTGTATGTTTAACATTTCTGGCTTTAAGTATTGCAGAACTCTTAAAGATTGCAGAATAATATTGAATTGTGTCCAGTCCTGAAGCTCCCAGTTGGCTGAAATGGAGTGTGGGGACGTGGCTTGCTGGTGAGTACCAGTCACCAGCTACCCACTGGTCTTTACTAAGTGGACTTGGTGTTGAAAGTCTCCAGTCTTCTCTGAATAATCCCTTACTTCCAATGAAGTTTTACTTTAGTGTTTTTAACAAGGGAAATTATACTACAGTAAGATTCATGATTTCTCAAAGGATGAAGAGCTTATAAATGTTATGGCCTGTACAACAACCACAAAACCTATAGAAATAGATTATATATTTCCAGTTCTTCATAAGTACATTCTTTTTCTATGTGAGAAGGAAGTTTCTCCTTTTTCTTTTTTTGAAACAGAGTCTATCTCTGTCTCCCAGGCTTCAGTGCAGTGGTGTAATCATAACTCGCTGCAGTCTTGAGCCCCTGGGATCAAGTGATCCTTCCAGCTCAGTCTTCCTGCTAGGTGGGGCTACAGGCACATGTCATTATGCCCAGCTAATTAAAAAAAATTTTTTTGTGTGTAAAGATGGGGTCTCAGTATATTGCCCAGCCTGGTGTTGAATTCCTGGGCTCAAGGAATCCTTCTACCTCAGCCTACCAAAGTGCTGGGATTATAAGTGTGAGCCACTGTGTCCAGCCAGAAGGAAGTTATAATTCCAAGTTATATTGCCGGAAAGCTGGCTGAATAAGAACAGCTCCAGTACACTGCTCCCAGTGAGACTGATGCAGAAGGTGGGTAATCTCCGCATTTCCAACTAAGGTACCTGGCTCATTTCATTGGGACTTGTTGGGAAGTGAGTGCAGGCCAAGGAGGGTAAGCCAAAGCAGGGTGGGGTGTTGCCTCATCCAGGAAGTGCAAGGGACTGGGGAGCTCCCTCTCCTAGTCAAGGGAAGCCATTAGGGACTATCCCTTGCACTCTGGTCCAGATACTGGGCTTTTTCCATGGTCTTCACAACCCCGCAGATCAGGAGGTTCCCTCCAGAACCTACAATACCAGGGCCCTGGGTTTCCAGCACAAAATTGGGCAGCCATTTGGGAAAACACTGAGCTAGCTGCAGTGGGGTTTTCTTTTTTTACACCCCACTGGCACCTGGGTCAGGGAGATAGAACTGTTTACTTCCCTGGAAAACAGGCTGAAGCCAGGGAGGCAAGTGATTGGTCTTGGCAGGACCCACCCCTGCAAAGACCAGAAAGCTAAGACCCATTGGCTTGAAATTCTTGTAGCCAGCACAGCAGTCTGAGCTCGACCTGGGATGTTTGAGCTTGGTGGGGGGAGGGGCGTCCACCATTGCTGAGGCTTGAGTAGGTGGTTTTAACATCACAGTGTGAAAAAAGTCGCTGGGAAGTTTGAAGTGGGTGGAGCCCATGGCTGCTCAGCCAGGCCTGTGTCACTAGACTTCCTCCTTGCTGGGCAGGGCATCTCTGAAAAAAGGCAGCAGCCTGTAAGGGACTTATAAATAATGCCCCCACCTTCCTGGGACAGAGCACCTGGGAAAAGGGGCAGTTGTGGGTACAGCTTCAGCAGACATAAACATCCTTGCCTGGCAGCTCTGAAGAGAGCACTGGATCTCCCAGCACAGCATTCGAGCTCTGACAAGGGACAGACTGCCTCCTCAAGTGGCTCCCTGACCCCCATGTATCCTGACTGGGAGCATACAGGAGAGCTCTGGCTGGCATCTGGTTGATACCCTTCTGGGACGAAACAAGAAGCAATCTTTGATGTTCTGCAGGCCCCACCGGTGATTCCCAGGCAAGCAGGGTCTGGAGTGGACCTCCAGCAAGCTCCCAACAGATCTGCAGCAGAGCGACCTGACTATTAGAAGGAAAACTAACAAACAGAAAGGAATAGTTTCAGCATCAATAGAAAGGAAGTCCACTCAGAGGCCCCATCCAAAGGTCACTGATTTCAAAGATCAAAGGTAGATAAATCCACGAAGATGGGAAGAAAACAGCGCAAAAAGGCTGAAAATTCCAAAAACCAGAACACCTCTTCTGCTCCAAGGGATCACAATTCCTTGCCAGCAAGGGAACAAAACTGGATGGAGAGTGAGTTTGATGAATGGACAGAAGCATGCTTCAGAAAGTGGGTAATAACAAACTTCTCTGAGCTAAAGGAGCATGTTCTAACCCAATGCAAGGAAGCTAACAAAGTTGAAAAAAGGTTAGACGAAATGCTAAGTAGAATAAACAGTTTAGAGAAGAACATAAATGAGATGACGTAGCTGAAAAACACAGCATAAGAACTTTGTAGCATTCACAAGTTTCAAGAGCCGAATTGATCAAGGAGAAAAAAGAGTATCAGAAATAGAAGATCAATTCAATGAAATAAAGCAAGACAATATTAGAGAAAAAAGAGTAAAAAGAAATGAACAAAGCCTCCAAGAAATATGGGATTACATGTAAAGACAAATCTACATTTGATTGGTATATCTGAAAATGATGGGAAGAATGAAACTAAGTTGGAAAACACTCTTCAGGATATTATCCAAGAGAACTTCCCCAACCTAGAAAGACAGGCCAACATTCAAATTCAAGAATACAGAGGACACCACAAAGATACTCCTTGAGAAGAGCAATCCCAAGACACATATTTATCAGATTCACCAGAGTTGAAATGAAGGAAAAAATGCTAAGGGCAGTCAGAGAGAAAGGTTAGGTTACTCACAAAGGGAAGCCCATCAGACTCACAGTGGATCTCTTGGCAGAAACCCTACAAGCCAGAAGAGAGTGGGTGCCAATATTCAACATTCTTGAAGGAAAGAATTTTCAAACCAAAATTTCGTATCCAGCCAAACCACGCTGCATAAGTGAAGGAGAAATAAAATCCTTTATGGACAAGAACCGCTGAGAGATTTTGTCACCACCAGGCCTGCCTTACAAGAGCTCCAGAAGGAAGCACTAAACATGGAAAGGAAAAACCAGTACCAGCCACTGCAAAAGCATACCAAATTGTAAAGATCATCAATGCTATGAAGAAACTACATCAACTAATGGGCAAAATTACCAGCTAGCATCATAATGGCAGGATCAAATTCACACATAACAATATTCAGCTTAAATGTAAATGGGCTAAATGCCCCATTTAAAAGACACAAACTGGCAAATTGGATAAAGAGTCAAGACCCATCAGTGTGTTGTGTTCAGGATACCCACCTCACATGCAAAGACTCATAGGCTCAAAATAAAGGGATGAGGAATATTTACCAAGCAAATAGAAAGAAAAAAAAAGCAGGGGTTGCGATCCTAGTCTCTGATAAAACAGACTTTAAACCAACAAAGATCAAAAGAGACAAAGGCATTACAATATGGTGAAGAGCTCAATGCAACAAGAAGGACTAACTATCCTAAATACATATGTACCCAATACAGGAGCACCTAGATTCATAAAGCAAGTTCTTAGAGACCTAAAAAGAGACTTAGACTCCCACACAGTAACAGTGGGAGACTTTAATACCCCACTGTCAATATTAGACAGATCAAAGAGACAGAAAATTAACAAGGATATCCAGGACTTGAACTCAGATCTGGACCAAGTGGATCTAATAGACACCTACAGAACTTTCCACCCCAAATCAACAGAATAAATATTCTTTTCAGTACCACATCACTTAATCTAAAATTGACCACATAATTGGAAGTAAAACACTCCTCTGCAAATGCAAAAGAATGGAAATCATAACAGTCTCTCAGAACACACTGCAATCAAATTAGAACTCAGGATTAAGAAATGCACTCAAAACTGCACAGTTACATGGAAACTGAACAACCTGCCCCTGAATGATTACTGAATAAACCACAAAATAAAGGCAGAAATAAAGATGTTCTTTGAAACCAATGAGAATGAAGACACAAGGTATCAGGATCTCTGGGACACATTTAAAGCAGTATGTAGAGGGAAATTTATAGCACTAAATGCCGACAAAAGAAAGGAGGAAAGATCTAAAATCAACAGCCTAATGTCACAATTGAGAGGACTAGAGGATCAAGAAGAAACAAATTCAAAAGGTAGCAGAAGACAAGAAATAACTAAGATCAGAGCACAACTGAAAGAGACAGAGACATAAAAAACCCTTCAAAAAAACAGATGAATCCAGGAGCTGGTTTTTTGAAAAGATCAACAAAATAGACCACTAGCCAGACTAACAAAGAAGAAAAGGCAGAAGAATCAAATAGGTGCAATAAAAAATGATGAAGGGGATATCACCACCAATCCCACAGAAATGCAAACTACCATCAGAGTATACTATAAACACCTCTATGCAAATAAACCAGTAAATCTAGAAGAAATGAATAAATTCCTGGACACTTACACCCTCCCAAGGCTAAACCAGGAAGAAGTTGAATCCCTGAATAGACCAATTACAAGATCTGTAATTGAGGCAGCAATTAATAGCTTACCAACCAAAAAAAGTCCAGGACCAGACAGATTCACAGCCGAATTCTACCAGAGGTACAAAGAGGAGCTGGTACCATTCCTTCTGAAACTATTCCAAACGGCAGAAAAAGAGGAAATCCTCCCTAACTCATTTTATGAGGCCAACATCATCCTGATACCAAAACCTAGCAGAGACACAACTAAAAAAGAAAATTCATCCAATATTCCTGATGATCATTGTTGCAAAAATCTTCAATAAAATACTGGCAAACAGAATCCAACAGCACATCAAAAAGCTTATCCATCATGATCAAGTTGGCTTCATCTCTGGGAGGCAAGGCTGATTCAACATACACAAATCTATAAACGTAATCCAACAAAACCAAAGACCACATGATTATTTCAATACATGCAGAGAAGGCCTTTGACAAAATTCAGCAGTCCTTTATGCTAAAAACTCTCAATAAAATAGGTATTGATGGGATGTATCTCAAAATTATAAGAGCTATTTATGACAAACCCACAGCCTATATCACACGGAATGGGCAAAAAATGAGAGCATTCTCTTTGAAACCTGGCACAAGACAAGGATGCCCTCACTCACCACTCCTATTCAACATAGTATTGGAACTTCTGGCCAGGGCAATCAGGCAAGAAAAAGAAATAATGGGTATTCAATTAGGAAAAGAGGAAGTAAAATTGTCTCTATTTGCAGATGACAATATTGTGTATTTAGAAGACCCATCATCTCAGCCCCAAATCTCCTCAAGCTGATAAACAACTTCAGCAAAGTCTCAGAATATAAAATCAATGTACGAAAATCAAAATCATTCCTATACACCAATAACAGACAAACAGAGAGCCAAATCATGAGTGAACTCCCATTCACAATTGCTAAAGAGAATAAAATACCTAGGAATACAACTAACAAGGGATGTGAAGAACCTCTTCAAGGAGAACTATAAACTGCTGCTCAAGGAAATCAGAGTGAACACAACAAATGGAAAAACATTTCATGCTCATGGTTAGAAAGAATCAATATTGTAAAAATGGCCATACTGGCCAAAAAGAGCCTGCATAGCCAAGACAATCCTAAGGAAAAAAAAAAAAAAAAAAAAAAAGCTAGAGGTATCACACTACCTGACTTCAAACTATACTACAACGCTACAGTAATCAGAACAGCATGCTACTGGTACCAAAATAGAGATATAGACCAATGGAACAGAACAGAGGGCTCAGATGTAATGCCACACATCTACAACCATCTGATCTTTGACAAACCTGACAAAAACAAGCAATGGGGAAAGCATTCCCTATTTAATAAACGGGAAAACTGGCTAGCCATATGCAGAAAGTGGAAACTGTATCCCTTCCTTACACCTTATACAAAAATTAACTCCAGATGGATTAAAGATTTAAACATAAAACCTAACACCATAAAAACCCTGGAAGAAAACATAGGCAATACCATTCAGGACATAGACATGGGCAAGGACTTCATGACTAAAACACCAAAAGCAATGGAAATGAAAGCCAAAATAGACAAATGGGATCTAATTAAACTAAAGAGTTTCTGCACAGCAAAAGAAATTATCATTAGAGTGACTGGAAACCAACAGAATGGGAGAGAATTTTTGCAATGTACTCATCTGACAAAGGGCTAATATCCAGAATCTACAAAGAACTTAAATTTACATGGAAAAAACAAACAAGCCCATTAAAAAGTGGGAGAAAAATATGAACAGACACTTCTCAAAAGAAGACAGTCATGCAGACCACAAACATATGAAAAATAGCTCATCATCACTGGTCACTAGAGAAAAGCAAATCAAAACCACAAGGAGATACCATCTCACACCAGTTAGAATTGCGATCATTAAAAAATCAGGAGACAACAGATGCTGGAGAGGATGTGGAGAAATAGAAACACTTTTACACTGTTGGTGAGAGTGTAAATTAGTTCAACCATTGTGGAAGACAGTACGGCAATTCCTCAAGGATCTAGAGCTAAAAATACCATTTGACCCAGTAATCCCATTACTAGATATATTCCCAAAGGATTATAAATCATTCTATTATAAAGACACATGCACATGTATGTTTATTGTGGTATTGTTCATAATAGCAAAGACTTTGAACCCAATCTAAATGCCCATCAATGATAGACTGGATAAAGAAAATGTGGCACATATACACAATGGAATACTATGAAGCCACAAATAAGTTTATGTCTTTTGCAGGGACACGGATGAAGCTGGAAACCATTATTCTCAGCAAACTAACACAAGAATAGAAAACCAAACACTGCATGTCCTTACTCATAAGTGGGAGTTGAACAATGAGAACACATGGACACAAGGAGGGGAACGTCACATATCGGAGCCTGTTAGGGGGTGGAGGCCTATAGCATTAAGAGAATTACCTAATGTAGATGACAGGGTGATAGATTCAGCAAACCACCATGACACATGTATAACTACGTAACCAACCTGCACATTCTTCACATGTACCTCTGAACTTAAAGTATAATAATAAAAAAAACTGATCATATCACCTAAAAGACAAAGCTTCATCTCTCTTTATAATGTGGTTCTTGCCAACTTCCAAAGCATCAGCTTCAGCCATCCATTGCTGCCTGTTTCTGCTGTAGCAATAAGCAGCTGCCAGCAATTTCTCACACACTATGCTGTTCTTTCCTCTGGCTTTTCCTCACACTTTTCCACCTCTCTGCCACCATTCCCAAGTCTTCACTCTGTTATCTTTGCCAAAATAATTCCCTCTGTCATTCTTAAAAACTTGGTTTTGGCCAGGTGTGGCAGCACACAATTGTAATCCCAGCACTCTGGGAGGCCAAGGTGGGTGGCTCACCTGAGGTCAAGAGTTTGAGACCAGCTTGACCAACATGGAGAAACCCCATCTCTACTTAAAATACAAAATTGGCCAGGCGTAGTGGTGCATGCCTGTAATCCTAGCTACTCAGGAGGCAGAGGCAGGAGAATTGCTTGAACCCGGGAGGTGGAGGTTGCAGTGAGCTGAGATGGCGCCATTGTACTCCAGCATGGGCAACAAGAGCAAAACTCTATCTCAAAAAACAAAACAAAACAAAACTCGGTTTTAGCAGGGTACAGTGGCTCACATAGATAATCGTACTTTGGGAGGACAAGGCAGGGAAATTGCTTGAGTTTAGGAGTTCCAGAGTAGCCTAGGCAAGAAGGCAAGACTCTGTGTTAGTTTTATTAAGAAAAAGTTTTTTTAAACCCCACACAACTTGGTTTAGCTATCACGCTTCCTAAAAAACCTGTCCCAACTTTCAACCCCACCTCTCCTGCGTGGGTCCACTCCTGTGTGTGTCTATAACACCATAAGCACATCTGTATCTGTGGTTATTATCTTCTGTATATCAACCTCTAACCTCAGACAGTAAAATCCTTGAGGAAAAAGACTATGTTATTCACCTCTGATTCCCTGGTGTCAAGACAGAGCACTAGTCTCCTAGAAAGCAGCCAGTCTACAAATTAATGCAGATTCATTATTTTTATCACAAATGCAAAATTGAACTCGTATCTTGGGATGGGAGGAGAACTGGCTAAATATAGGAAAACAAGTGAGTTGAATAAGATGGAAAATGTTTTGCCCTATAAAATGTTTCTTTAAAATATTTTCCCATACTAAATACACCTTTGATCTAATTCAAAACTAGCCTCTTAACAAGTGATCACACAAGTAATCACATTTGGGCTTTATTTTACAGTATTTTTGGAAAGCATCTGGGGTCAGATGATTCAGGAATGCTGAGGCATGTCCACCCAAGGCAGATGGGATTACACTCACAAAGCATGTGATATTTCCCATGGAGAGAATGTGACATCGTCACTCCAGGTGGATGGAGACGGGAAATTTTGAGAACAAATTCTGTAGGTTGGAGATATTTCTATCTAAAGATGCACACCTCAAGCTTGAGCGTCCTGCTGTCCAGCACACTTTTGTCGGACGTCGGGTGGCAGTATGAATCCAGCATGTGAATCGCATCCGTCATCCAGTCTTGTAATTCTTTAATCCCGAGAGAGAACTGATTGTGTTCTGCGACAATTCTATCCAGTCTTGACACTTTCTCCTGGAAATGACAGAAATGGTTTTTGAGCTGTCCATCCCACAGAGACAAATTATAAAGCTAACGGTTTGTTTGAAACAATGGCAATCAGTCATGGCTTCATATACTGCACAGACATGAGGCAAGTCTTTCCTAATTCTGCAAAATATGTCAAAGATCTTTCTAAATCATAAAACTATTAGAATAACTGGGTCAAAAGCAAAAAAAAAAAAAAAAAAAAAAAGTAAAAAATTAAAAAATTACTACTTCTTTTTTTTTTTTTTTTT
>NW_022437045.1:4752295-4840916 GCF_009761245.1 Sapajus apella | reverse complement strand
CCTGGGTTCAGGCAATTCTCCTGCCTCAGCCTCCTGAGTAGCTGGGATTACAGGCACACGCCTTCCATGCCCAGCTAATTTTTTGTAGTTTTAGTAGAGACGGGGTTTCACTGTGTTGACCAGGATGGTCTCGATCTCTTGACCTCGTGATCCACCCCCCTCGGCCTCCCAAAGTGCTGGGATTACAGGCTTGAGCCACCGCTCCCGGCCCGCTTCTCAACTCCTTTATGACTATTGTGATTATTTTAAATCAGTAAAATTTCTCCCTGATGCTTTGTCTGGGAGACTGGTCAAAGTAGTTTCTAGGTTTCACATATCGCATGGGGCTCGCCTGATGCCACAACCCACATGACCTACATTGTAGCCAGAGTTCTAAAAAATAATAATCTGAGATTTTTGTAATATCTCTAAATTTTAACACTTGGGGACATACATGTGGTTTTGCTTATTAATTATAGGTCATATCTAACACAGTGAAGTCTTTACAAGCATAATCTACAGCTCATAAAACATCCAAATATCGATTACTTTTGGTATCTAAGTAAATATAAAGGAATAGAAAGATTTTCTTCATTCATTCTAAGACGTCATTCCTTAACTTAGATATGTGCCAGATTTTTTAAAGACACAAAAAGTCACATTCATAGAATAAACATGGTTGTAAACATAGACTATTTACTCTAAGACCTAAGCTAGTGTGACTGCCTCAGTGATGTGTACTGAAGACCCAAATTAGCAGACCTTCTGTAAGTCCACACTTACAGAACAGGTGGGGCTAAATTGAAGAGTAAATTATAACAGGGTCCCTATATTCTAACACCTGAAATTTTAAAATATAGGAAAAAAGGTTAGAAGCCACATACAGCTCAAGATAGGCCTGCACCACACAGTTCAAAACGGGTCTATGTTATACTGACTGAGTACTCTAAATGAGGTTGTGGTAGGATTCCATTTATTTTTTTCTAAGCTATTTGAAAAGAACGTTAATCAGTTGTCTGAACCATGGCCAATTTTGAGCTCTGCTCTAGAATCTGAACTGAAACTCTCAATCAACACATCCTTGACTATTATATAATGAATGTAAAGATTCAGATAATTTTTAAAAAATACTGTTATATTTAGTCTAATAAAATTGAAACTGTTTAGATTTGTTTTTCTAAAGCGATTTAATCTGGGATTCTTTAAACGAAAAACTCTGAGCTTTGCCTTATGTTTATGATTCGAGTCTTCCAAATCAAAGCTCTGGGGAAAATATCATTTCAGTATTAGAAGGACTATCTTGTGCAATAATAAAGATTGGAAGTCTCTTCAGTCTTTGAAATCTCCTTTGGTCTTTTCAGAGAGCCACATCAAGCTGATGCAACAATGATTAACTCAGATTGCAAGGCTGGGGAAATAGCACACACACCCCTTACTGCTGACCTGGAGACCCACACCATGGGTGGGCCAAGATACAATGCACACCCTGCACACCCTGCTGCAACTCCAGTTTTGCGACATCAGTATCACACTCACACACAGCACGTGCCAGGCGTTACCTTTGTTAAATTGCTTAGCGCTAGATACTGAGAAGATAGCTGTGACACTCTGTGCCTAAAGCTCTTGCTGGCAGCTTGTCCTTCCCACAGCTGCTGAGCTTTCTCTTTCAGCCTGTTGAGCTGAGGCTCGTAGCAGTGTATTTCCTCAAGGACAGACTGAAAAGCACAAGCAAGTTACTATTCAGAGGCTGGGGAAAAGCACATCGCGGACGAAGCTTGGGCCCAGAGAACATGGAAATCAACACTGGCAGGCAATCCGTGTACCCTGGAGGCTTTATTATCTCCAATCTACACACAGTGGAGCACAAATCATGGAAGGAAACAAATCACACTTCCAAGGAAAGTCAGAAAACAAAGTCCGCCAGAAACGGGGAAAGAACACACACTACATCTCACGATGGCACAGTCTAACACAAGGGTGCTGAGCATGCATCTGCAAGGTCAACAGAGGACAAAACGGGACAAAGACATGGTCAGATGGGGCTACAGGGCGGGGGGCTCATCACCTGAAGCTTCTGCTGCTCCCTCCTCTTTGCCGGCAGATCATAGAGGCGATTGCTGCTTTCTTGGACCATCTTCTCAGTTTTACTCAGCCAGTCCTGGATAGGCTCAGCACTTACTTCAAAGTCCTTCATTTGGATCTTTAGATTCTGCAAGGTTTTAGATCATGTCCAGGACAAGAAAATATTTTAATAGCAAGTCCAAGGTCCTTCACTTGGCATTCAAAGTCCACCCAGGCCAGGCGCAGTGGCTCACATCTATAATCCCAGCACTTTGGGTGGCAGAGGCAAGCAAATAGCTTAAGCTCAGGAGTTCAAGACCAGCCTGGGCAACATGGTGAGACCCTGTCTCTACTAAAATACAAAAAGTCAGCTGGCTGTTGTGGCATGCCCCTGTAATCTCAGCTACTCAGGAGGCTGAGGCAGGAGAATTGCTTGAACTTGGGAGGTGGGGGTTGCAGTGAGCTGAGATCATGCCATTGCACTCCAGCCTGGGCAACAGAGGTGACTCTGTCTTAGAAAGAATACTCCACAAAAACAAAGTCCACCCCAAGGTCTGGAACATTCCATCTTTTACCTTAGCACCAATATAATTATTGAACATCCTTTAAGAAATTTGTAGGGTTCTCCTTTTGAAAATAGAATCTCCCCCCCAGCTCTCCAGCCCACTTTTGAGATCACACCCATTTCTCAACTTCTAGAGCATTTGTTGTCTGTATATACCTATATATTTCAACATAGACTGGGTTGAATTGTGAATTTTCATCTGGTGTAGGTGTGCCTTGTCTTCAAAACTAGACTGGAAGCTCCATGAGGGGAGTGCCTGAATCTGATACTTCCTGAGACACACCATAGTCCCTTACAAAAATTTAAAGAAATGTTTGTCAACATTTAGTTGATTTTCATTAATAAGGATACAAGAAGTAGCATATAGATGTAGTTTACATGCTTATTTTATTAACAAATAGTTTATTCTGATTTATAAAGTGGTAAGAAATACCAAATAATGTTATGTGCTTATCACATAAGAATGTCATAAATATATTGACAGTTACTCTGTAGTACCCTAGGTGTAAAATGTGTTTGATAAAGTTTTATATGGTACTGTGTAGCTTCAGCAAAGGTGTCTGCATCTGCTGTGTAATACTTATAAAGTGGTAAGGGGACATGAATGTGAATTTGTTATTTATGTTACCATGTGTACCAACTAAAGGCTTTAAAAACATCCAGTACTTTAGGTAGCTTTGTCTAAGAGGAAGTACATAAAGGGTAGCTGAAAAATCTAAGTGGTAAGAACTAATGAAGCCTGTGGGAGAATGGCTCAAGGTTCCCTCTGCATCTTTTCTAGGATGTCTACAACATGGGGAAAATCACATCTGCCTTACTCGCCTCTGAGGGAGATGGGTTAGCTGTAAGAATCCTTTGGAAAGTTAGTATCTCACTAATGTAAGACACCACAATAACTTCTGGAGTATTCTACTAAAATTTAGGTTGCATGAAGGCAGAGACTCAGTACTGTTTTATTCTCTGCTATAGCCCTAGAGCCTAGACTAATCCTTCACAAATAGAAGATGCTCAACAAATATTTGTGGAATAATTAAATTCATAAATTCAAGGTGTTTCCATCTTCCTGTTACTGGAGTCTCATGGGGCCACTTGATATGGTTTGGCTGTGTTCCCACCCAAATCTCATCCTGAATTGTAATTCTCATAATCCCCATGTATCTTGGGAGGGGCCCAATGGGAGGTAATTGAAGCATGGGGTGGTTACTCCCATGAAGCTGTTCTCATGATAGTGAGTGAGTTCTCACGAGACCTGATTATTTTATAATGGGCTTTCCCCACTTTTGCTTGTACTTCTCCTTCCTGCCACCATGCGAAGAAGGACATGTTTGCTTCCCCTTCTGCCATAATTGTAAGTTTCCTGAGGCCTCCCCAGCCCTGCAGAACTATGAGTCAATTAAATCTCTCTTCTTCATAAACTACCTAGTCTTGAGTATGTCCTAATAGCAACGTGAGAATGAATGAATACACCACTAAACAGCGCAAATGGGGGACCATAATCAGGAATTTTGGTTCCAAAAGGAAGGGAGATGAAAGGGGAGAGGAGGTGGGGGAAAGGAGGAGAGGTGAGGGGAAAGGAGAGGAGGGAGGGGAGGGGAAGAAAAGGAGGGGAGAGGAAGGAAAAAGGTAAGGAAATAATCAAATAAAACAGATAGATAGATACCTATTCTGAGAGGAATAGCAGATTAAGAAAACAGGAAATTCATGACCTATACACCTATTTTTGGGCATCTCTTGAACTAGGTAACTTTGCAATCAATGTTAAATATGCTACATTCAACAGCTGAGGCTTCAGAGCTCAGACCACATAGCACTAATGATCCCTGAAGGATTAGGGAAACATTTCTAGGCACAATGGTTATACTCTGTTAAACGGAGAATGCTGGCCGTGAAAAAACAGTCACCATTATTAAAGAGAGATCAATGGTCTTGAATCAGGAAAGAATTGAGAAAATACAGATTTTCTCTTACTGAATATTATTTCTCTATGATTATCTTTTTCCAGCCTTCATCAGTAATGATCACAGGCAAATGAAGGATCTATTCTGCCAAAAAGTATTTTAAAAGGAAAAGATACCTCTCCATGCCTCTAAATTTTCCTCTGAAAGAAGAGTTGATATATAAAATAAATAATCTCAGAAGAAAAAAAATAATTATATTGTGGCAGTAATTATTTTATGGTTATAATAGATTCATCTTCTACTGTGTCTGGAGAAAATAAAATTATATAAACATTGTTTCTGCATCTTTAACTCCTAAAAAGCTGCTACCTTGTATTTGCATTAGTTATACCCTCTCGTCTGTAACATTTCGTGGCTTATATAGATATTCCTGTTCATTCTCCTATACCACCTTCCAAAACTGAGGCAAATTCACATGGAAAACTAAGTGTTCTGCTGAAAGATAAACCTGGTCGTTCCTGCTGGGAGAGTGCAAAGGCAAGTCAGTGACAATAGACTCTAACATGCAAAAAGCTACTTAATTCTTCAGGGAGGCTCGCGCTTCTAGCATGGAGCTGCTTCTTACTGTTAGTCCGTTGTCCACTTATGGTCAGAGACGGGTGACCAAAATCATTGACAAGGGGACTCTGATATACAGAAACTGTGGTTTCACTAACAACGACAACAATAACAAATAACACAGAATATTTCCGTGTGGTTGGCTATCTATACCTCTAGAGCAGATTCTTTTTGGTGGAGACTTGAATGAAAATTTTTCCAATCTTCTTTTGCGGCTGCAACTTTGGCCTGGATCCCTTTGGCTTTCTCTTTGGCCAGCAGGGTGCTCAGAAGTTCCCCTTTAGACAGCATCATGTTTAGCTTGTGCTGCCCATTTTCACTTTCCGACATAAACTCCTATAAAAGAAAATATCAAATTAGTCGCAATAAAACATGTTCTGTGCTGTTTTTATTATTTCTTGATAACATCAAAGAAAAGGAAAGAAACTCTTTTTATTGCATACATTAAATGACCCAGGTCATCCTTTAACAGTCAAATTGCGGCTGGGCATGGTGGCTCATGCCTGTAATCCCAGTAATCTGGGAGGCTGAGGCAGGTGGATCACAAGGTCAAGAGACTAAGACCATGCTGGCCAACACTGTGAAACTCCATCTCTACTAAAAATACAAAACTTAGCTGGGCATGGTGGCATGCACCTGTAGTCCTAGCTACTCGGGAGGCTGAGGCAAGAGAATCGCTTAAACCCAGGAGGTGGATGTTCCAGTGAGCCAAGGTCATGCCACTGTACTCCAGCCTGGTGACAAGTCAAGATGCAAACCACTTTATTTACCAATCTAAATTCGGACCTATCTCAAAAAAGGTGGTGAGCTATCTCATAAAATATTAAAAATTAGATTAAAAAAAAACAGGAGAGGAAATGAAGACCAAGGGAAAAATCATAGTCACAAAATAAATTAAACTCTGGCCAAGACTCATTTACAAAATAAATGCCTTGCAGTTCCATATAGTTGGTGGAGCTGGATTATGATTTTGGCTCTGAGGATCCTAGCTGCCAAAGCAAAAGAGTAAACACAACGAAGGACAAGACTCATGGAGCCCACAGGATAAAAACACATCATCTGCTCAGCAGAAGCACAATTCTCCCTAGGAAAAGACAGGAGATGAATTTCCATGGGGAGTCTTATTAAAATAAATGCTATTAAATGGAGCAGATTACATTATTAGCAGTGGTTTATATTTTTAAAAATATCAACAGAGTATTGTCCTTATGAAGACAAGTCAATGACATGATGCCAAACTGTAGTTTAATAAAGTGTAGCTACAGGATGTACTTTTTTCTTCATGTGGCTATATCAGTCTTCCTCTAGAAAAATGTGTAGATTTGGCTGGGCACGGTGGCTCATGCCTGTAATCCCAGCCCTTTGGGAGGCTGAGGCGGGTGGACCATGAGGTCGGGAGATAGAGACCATCCTGGCTAACATGATGAAACCCCATCTTTACTAAAAATAAAAAAAATTATCCTGGGCGTGTTGGCACGTGCCTGTAGTCCCAGCTACTCAGGAGGCTGAGGCAGGAGAATCGCTTGAATCTGGGAGGCAGAGTTTGCAGTGAGCCGAGATTATGCCACTGCACTCCAACCTGGGTGACAGAGCATGACTCCACCTCAAAAAAAAAAAAAAAAAAAAAGAAAGAAAAAAGAAAAATGGGTAGGTTCTGTATTCTACAGTCAACTCTCAATATTTTCAAGTGCTAAAGAAGAAAAAAAGCACAAGCTCAGTTATCTATTCTGACAAGAAACAGAAGCACAGCTATTCTACTGTAGATTTTGATTAAAGCAACTTCGCCAAACATTTGTCTTAATGGATGGCCACCCCTGTTCATGGAGGCTTGCTGTGGTGGGAGGGTTAGAGAAAAGCCCAAAGCTGTCCTCAAAAATAGTACTAGCCGTGTGCAGTGGCTCACGCTTGTAATCCCAGCACTTTGGGAGGCCAAGGCGGGCGAATCATTTGTGCCCAGGAGTTCAAGAACAGCCCCAGCAACATGGTGAAACTTCGTCTCTACCCAAAATACAAATGTTAGCTGGACGTGTTGACGCATGCCTGTAATTCCAGCTACTCAGGAGGCTGAGGCAGGAGGATCGCTTGAACCTAGGAGACAGAGGTTGCCATGAACCAAGATTGTGCCACTGGACACCAGCCTGGGTGACAGAGCAAAACCCCGTCTCAAAAAAAAGAAAAGAAAAGAAAAATAGTACTATGTTTCTCCAACGTAGAAAAATAGGATTGAGGTTCTGCAGTTCTACCCCCGCCTGCAGCAAAACAGAAAAAATTTTACTATTTATTTATTTTTTTAATTTTTAATGTTATTATTTTTTGAGACAGATTCTCGCTCTGCCACCCAGGCTGGGGTGCAGTGGTGTAATCTTGCCTCACTGCAATCTCCGCCTCCCGAGTTTAAGCAATTCTCCTGCCTCAGCCTCCCAAGTGGCTATGTAGGATTATGGGTGCCCACCACTATGGTTGGCTAATTCTTTTATTTTTTTTTAGTAGAGACAAGGTTTCGCCATGTTGGCTAGACTGGTCTCAAACTCCTGATCTCAAGTGATCTGCCCACCGTGGCCTCCCAAAGTGCTGGGATTACAGGTGTGAGCCACTGTACTCGTCCAGGAAGAATTTTAAATGGAGCAAACCTTTCAAAGGAAGAGTTGTCCTGTTATATTAAGTTATTAACCAAGAATTCAAAAAGGCGAACTGGATATGAACAATACTGTTTCAGAGCCTGCTCCTACTAGAGACATTCAAGCACGAACACTTACACAGTGTTTTACATACTTACACTCTCTGAAAGAAACTCAAATTTCATAACCAATCACTCAGAACTGCTGCTCTGCGAAAGGATCAGATGTACAAGTATGAAAGGCAATTTCAGTAACTGTGCCTAAAAAATGCTGCTATTGGCCAGGCATGGTGGTCCACGCCTATAATCCCAGCACTTTGAGAAGCTGAGGTAGGTGAATCACTTGAGGTCAGGAGTTCGAGACCAGCCTGGTCAACATGGCGAAACCCCGTCTCTACTAAAAAATTCAAAAATTAGCTAGATGCAGTGGCAGGTGCCTGTAATTCCAGCTATTTGGGAGGCCGAGGCAAGAGAATCGCTTGAACCTGGGAGGCGGAGGTTGCAGTGAGCCAAGATCCTGCCATTGCACTCCAGCCTGGGTGACAGATCAAGACTTTGTCTCACCAAAAAAAAAAAAAAAAAAAAAAAAAAAAAATTACTGCTATTGAATTAAGGTGGTATGTGAATTGGCACCATGAAGTTACAGTTAGGTAAAGAAAAAACTAGAAAAATAAACCCAAATGAACGAATGTAAAATATAAACATAGTTCTCACTATCTTAACACACCAGCTCTGTGACCTCACTGATGCTTTTACCCTGCTGTACACTGGGAATAATGAATTTACATACCTGAAATGTTGTGAAAACTAAATGAGAAAAAGCACTTAGAGTGCTCAGGAACAATGCATGTCACGCAGAAAACTTTTTATTATTTCCTATATCACTATTTGCATATAAAAAGTGTGCATTTATGTAAATGAACTGGTTTCTCTTCACATACAGAATCAGTTCTTTCAAGTGGGGATTTATTTGAAATTTGAATTCCTTAGGCAAAACTTTTGTATGTGATGCCCTTCTGAAAAGATCTAGAGCAGTGGCCTCCTAGGTTTTCAGCACCAGGGACTAGTTTCATGGATGACAATTTTTCCACAGATGGAGTGGGGGGTGGGGGTGATTGTTTCAGGATGAAACTGCTCAACCTCATCATCGAGCATTAGTTAGATTCTCATAAGGAGGACACAGCCTAGATCCCTTGTATGCACAGGTCACAATGGGGTTCAAGCTCCTATGAGAACCTAATGTGGCAGCTGATCGGACAGGAGGTGGAGCTCAGGCAGGAATGCTCCCTCACCTACTGCTCACCTCCTGCTGTGAGGTCTGGTTCTTAACAGACCAGGGACAGGTACCAGTCCACAGCCCCCAGGAGTTGGGGACTCTTGACCTAGAGGTAACTTTAATCCACATCAGCACTGCTACTAGAATTAATTGATAACACTCTTACCTGTATTTTCTGAAGACTAGTTGAAACTTCACTAATATTTTGAGGTATATCAAAACACTTGGCAGTAGTGATTTTTGCATTAACCAACCACTGCTGGAAATCCCTGAAGGCTTTTCGAAATCTTTGTTGTAAAATCTGTTCTTTATTCTGGCAGCCCTTGGATGCTTGCAAACAAAGACTGAAAAGGTGATTTGAAAATTTAATGGCAGGAAAAAGCAATAAAATTGATGAAAATAATGTTTCATAGAATCAGCAGTTCTTAGAATGTGCACTTACCTCATTTAGTAATATATTTAATGCTGAATTAATATTATTTTGAAATTACACCTTAAAATAAACCTCTAGCTTCTAATTTGTATGAAAATATCTTGAACACCAATAAGGTTCATGCTCACCAATTATACTCTTTAATTAACCCAGAAACTTTTCCACTGTAAGTACTCAGGTCTCTGGAAAATCGACAAAGTTCATTCAGCTGAGACTTGAGATCCTCTGTTCTAGGCTCTGCTTTTTGTAAAGCATCCAGTATCTCCTGTTCAGAAATAATGAGACAGAGAAGCAAGCACTTACACTGGGTGATCTCTATATCTTCAAACTATACCCGCAACAATCATGTATAAATTATTAGTGAGAGAGGAACCAACATAGTAGATTCAATGAAGAAAGAAAGCCTATTTTCAGGATTCCTCTGACAAATAATAGCACCTGGCTCACTTGTCCCCTTTTTCTAGCCATGAATAGGCACTCTAGCATCAAATATTGCCAAATAGTTAAGTGATTAAGTGGTCAAATGACTTAAAAATGAGACATGATAAAAGAAAAGAGAAAATAGCCTACATCATTTACAAATAGACTGACAAGGCCATTGGGAGATATATATATATTGTTTAAAGGTGAAAAGAAATCATTTTAAAGAAAAGCAGCACTTATTTTGAATTAAATTTATATAAATTATATATATATATTACATTTATATATACATATATATAAAAATCCAAAATTGAATCATATTTCAACTGATTTTATGTATTATACACAGTTAACTTTTGCATTAAGAATATCTTATAATCCATGAGTCTGGTTTAAATAGTTATTTATTTCATATTTTCATTCATAAAGTCATCAAATATTTGCTAAATGTTTGGTATGTGCCAAGCATTTTGCTGGATTCTGGGACCTCTCATCCCCCCATGAATAAAGGTAAGATTCCTGTTCTTGAAGAGCTCCCAATTTTTAATAGATGAGGGAGACATGTGAATAGCTACAGTACTGTGTACACCTAATCCAAAATAAGGCCTTAGGACTTGAAAAGTACACCTCTGAAATCGAGGCCATGGTCACCTGAGTTACACAAGGTGCTTTGCAATCAGAGTGTTCCTCTCCTAGGGTTGTCACAGGGAGCAAAAGAGATCATGAATGTCAAACAGCACAATTTCTAGCACACTAAGTGTCTAATTCATAAAATTAGCAGGAAAATGACTCCCACATATGTAAACACTGAGTGGATAATGGTAGCACTGAAGCAAAAACCAAAATAAATTAAGGAGGAGGGTCAAAAAGATGAGTAACTACTCAAACAGCTGTTACTGTGGCCATTATTGTCCAAGATATTTGTCAAGAGATGGCCCAGATTTGCAGAGAAACCACATCCCTCAACAAACCAGCCCTGTGCTGCATTCCTTGTCCTGGTAAATGGCACCACTGTCCCCTGCTGATGTCAATCAGAAGACCAAGCATCACCCTGCCTCTCCCTTTGTTTCCCTTCTCACTCCATGCAAGAGATATCCAGGCTAGCTTATTCTGTGTCTTAGCTCCTTTCATCACTCTCCTCTGCCTCTGTACATAGACTTTCATGGACCCACTTACATATTCATTATTTCTTTCTGGAGTGGCACGGCATCCTCCTAATCTGATTCCTACTCTCTACCTTCCTCTCCTGTGTTTTGTGATTCCTCAATGATCCTGCATCTTGATGCTGTTCCTCTACCTCACCTGTCAGGTCATATTTTAATCATACTTCAAGACTCAGCTCAAAGAACAACTCCTTTAAGTATCCCCTGCCCTCCTTCCCAACTCTTCAGGCTTCTCATCTGAGGATACACAGGACCTCGCAGACATTCATCACAAGGAGTATCCCCATCAGTTTCATACTTGTGTATTTCCCTATCTAGACTGCGATCATGAGAGCAGGAAATACGTTCTCTTGGTTTGTCAATTATTTATTTAACTCGGCTGGAGGAGTCTAAAACATTTTTACTTACAAAAATTTATGAATAACTAAACAATTTCTCTCTGAAACTGTAAACATTAAACTAGGGCCAACTATTTTACACCATATTGAACCCTTTACTTAAGACAGAACACTGTAAGAACTAAAGAAACAACATATAACAAAAGCATAAAAATACTAGAGACTCAAGTCAGTTACTTATGAATGAGATGACATTAAAAGTTACAAGTTTTTGACCAAAACTTTACATTTAAAATATTTCTATAACTTTATCCTAAAGTATGTCAGTAGAGTCTTCCATTATATAAATATCAGCTTATATATTTCTAATTCGGTTAAGTTCTAAAATGCGTTTTTTTCATCTTATACGGCTTAAGAAAATTATTTCCAGCACTAATATCCCAATGGATATTAAGATAAATGAGTTTTGTAAACACAGAAAATACAATTCTTTTTGCAATATTATATAGTTTATACATCACCTCTTTTTATGTTTTAAAGAATTTCTTGAGTATTGTTATTTAACTGCATAAAATAAATACTTGTGATTCTTGTGGTGACCATCAACGATGGCAAGGCTTCCCTAAAAGCAAAACCATGCCCTAAGAACCCTAGTTTATCTCCTACTTTGTAAACATTTTCTTACATATTCATTGTGATAGAAATATCTCCACTTTTAGATAAAATGTCATTATTAGAAATAAAGAAAATATGAATATTGAGAAATGATGTAGTATTGTCATCAAAAGCACTGACTCTGGAGTCAAATCTGGAAGTAGACACACTCAGAGGGCTGTCATCTTTGAACTGTTTAATACAACTGAAAGCCCATATTTACTACTGCATTCTCATGTGTATTTTTATAGGCCTCAATTATTATTTTCACTAATAACGTCAATGTAAAAGGTAACAACAGCAGAAGAGGAATGTAATCTAGGCACAACCAAATCTTTCCTTTTTAAAAATTTCACTCGCGTAGAAAGAAAGGGAAACAAAAAGGAACCCAAGCAGTATAATTGATTTTTTTCATATTACACCATGTAGAACAATTATCAACTTCGTTATCTCTGTGTTACAGAACTGATTTCTATGCTTTATTCTGGTACGTAAATCTAAAGGACAGGAAATGCAACAGAATAGCAAAAACAAATCCCAAAACCTAGAAGCATTATAAATAAATTGGCATAAGGAGATAGAAGTCTTTATTTTATGGCATGCTGTATTTGTTTTAAATACTTGATTTAAAACAAGACACTGCTGGAAGTACTACGTGACTTTCTTACTGGCAGGAGCTATTTTGAAATGATTATAATATAAATAGGAGCAGAGAAGTTTACTAAACTGCCTTTTAAGGACATCATGAATCAGGGCATTATAAAACTGGAAATACTGAAAAGGCTTTCAAAGACACTGCTTAACAGTGAAAGAAGGGAAGAGGAGGTTAAGCTGTTGCTCATTCTTCAGTCTCCCTCCTAGACTTGCCTTTCTCACATTCTAAAGAAGCTGCCATTAGCTTTTTTAAAAAAACAGCCCGGGAAGGCGACCAGGGAGTGTGACATAGGAGTTCTGTTAACAGGCTAATTCAAGAACAGATGTCAAAACCACACAGAGGAGAGCTAATCGGGGTGAAAACTATTAGTTGTGCTTTAGGAGATTACCAGATGAGTCTTTTAAGGCTGTAAGTTCAATCATTTAGTTGTATGAAATAGTTAACTGGCAAGAAAACAGCTATGACTCTCTGTCTATTTATGCCACTGCCCACAGGCCATTTTTCAGACTGAATGGCTGAATACAGTATTACAAGCTGTTACACCATAGGATTGAAAGTAAAACGTCTCCGCTAACAACAGATGTTTCCTGCCACAAATAATAACCCAAATCTTTATTTTTACAAAAGTTTGATACGGGAAGAAAGACCACAAATCAGACTTTGCTTGTTTAATGAGATAAATAATTCTTCCAAGTGTGAATGTTGCATGCTTTTAGTTAGCAAGTTTGTTTTTAAGGAACAAGGGGTGACAGAACATTTTTAAAAGCATAATCACGGATAGAAAACACGAAGCCAACTTACTTGTCCTTTGTGCCAGCATGCCACTATCTCCTCATCCGTGTTCTTGCCTTCCAGGAGGGTTAACTGCTGAGCCCAGGTTTTCAGAAGAGCGCTGAACTCTTCCAGGGCCTGCTCCAGTTGAGCCACTTGGCCCGAGAACTCCTGCTCCGAAAGGGCCATCTGGCTGACCAGGTCCTCCAAACGGCTCTGCGTTTGGAAGACACTGTCTTCCCACTGCTTCCAGTCGGCACGCAGGGCCTGCATCTCCGTGTGCATGAGCTCACACCCACTGGCAGTTGTGTTCTGTTTCACTTCAGGAGCCAGCGACTCCACTCTGCTGAGGCGGCTTGCACCAATCTCTCTGGAATCTATCAGCTCCTGTAATGGAATATCACCATGGTAACCAAAGAGCCTGTGAGTCACTTGGACTGCAAGTGTTCAAATGTGTACAGAGGGGGACCCTGTCCTGCTAGAAAGTTTCAACAAGTGTGCCACAAGGACCTAGAATCAATTCATCTGCCCACTCTTAAATCATAATAGCAGGAGCTGTCATCATGAACACCTAAGGCTTATGGCAAAAAAAACCTCAAGAATCCTCAGTATCCTGAAACAGACTAAACAGGGACCCTGAAATCAAGCATTATTTGCACTCGTGAGAATGTTTGGATAGTAACTCAAGCATTTGCCTGTGGCGGGTTGCTCCTGTAAATGATCAAACCCATATTTCCCTCGAAGTGGATGCTCAAGTAAATAAAGATTGTGGCAGAACTGTGTTCTGCTCACGGTCTGTATTCTCAATTCATCTTTTTCCACAGAGTGGTGGCTTAAAATACACTTCCGTTCTGCTAGGAATCAATCGGACTCATCACAACAAAAGAATGAGCCCTAGTCAATCCCAAATACTGCAATACCTTAAGTAAACATTTTTTGAGCAAATAAAATGAATAATTTCATTCACAGACTGACTTACTTGAAAGTTTAAAGTAACGTCTAGGACTGGGTTCTTTTTAGTATTTTTTTATCTTAAGTCACTAGAAATTAAACAGTTTAGCTAAAGCCAAGTTAACAAATTTAGCTTAGCCTTAAAGCACACAAATACTCTAAAGGACAACATGATAAAATTAAATATGCATTTTTTTTTTTTTTTGAGATGGAGTCTTGCCCTGCCGCCCAGGCTAGAGTGCAGTGGCATAATCTTGGCTCATTGCAACCTCTGCCTCCCAGGTTCAAGCGATTCTCCTGCCTTAGCCTCTCGAGTAGGTGGGATTACAGGCATGCACCATCACACTCGGCTAACTTTTTGTATCTTTAGTAGAGACAGGCTTTCACCATGTTGGCCAGGCTACTCTCGAACTCCCGACCTTGTGATCTGCCCACCTTGGCCTCCCAAAGTGCCGGGATTACAGGAGTGAGCCACCACACCCAGCACATATGTGTTGTTAAATTGAAATAATTGTGGCATTTCTCTCTTACTACACTTTTTCTTGGTGAAATATTATCCAATGGTTGTTTACATATTTATTGCTGAAGGCAGGATTTTGTTAATATTATTACAAAATTATGACTTTACTACCGAATTAAATAGAAATAAAAGATAATTAGGCACAAAAAAGTTCAAAAAGAAAATCAGTGACCAATTAAAAGTGAAGAAATGTTGGGATGTTAAGGATGAAGCGTGCTTAATAAATTATGTTAAGCACAGAGTATGTCTTAATTAGTCTATATAATATAATTTGCATCTCATTAAATTAACTTGAAATAAATATATCTGTTCACAATTATATACAATAGAGCCATATTTTGATATAGATCATTTGAAAGTATTCAGTATTCAGTTGTACAGTACTCTAAATTACGATGACATGAAAAGCCTTATATACAGCATGATATGCATATTCAATCTTTTCTAAGCAGCAGGATTCTAAAAACCATGCCTGTTTATTAGTGCATATAATAGTTATTTGATAAAGAAAGAATTAACTTTTTAACCAGTGCTATGTCTAACAGACCTAAATACTTACAATAATTTGCCTTTATGAGCAATTTCAAATTTGGAGTTCAGAAGGTATCATTGGCCAAAAGTCAATTTCCCAAAATACTCTCATGCTTTATCCCAGTAATATTCGTAATCAGAAATCCAGTCATTCAGATTTTGATTAAAGACATCATCATTGTCAAGAGTCTTAAAATGGCTTTTGCATATATTATCTGGTATTTAAAATTTTTAAACATATGATATGCACATACACACAAATGTACATTCACGCCCTCATACCCGTACACATTTTGCATTAGAGTTGCCTTTTCTCAGGGATTATTCCTGTGTATGGGCGAGGATGTTGAAGGACAGAGGAGGTGCTTTATGTATTTTCCTCAAGGTTTTTAAAACCGCCCACATACTAACCTACATTCAGGCTGGACCTGAACTTCTGAAAGGCAGTTTCTCATAGTCTTCATGTTCTCCATCCCAATTTCTTCCTGCCAATTCCTTGTCTTTTTGGAAGTATTTTACTACATTTTTAAAAAATTTTCCAAATAAAAAAGAGTATTTATCAACCCAGGAAGCAGCCTTTGTAAAAAAAATTATTTTACTTTCTCTTATTAACTTTTGAAATATTAGTCCATTTCTGCTATCTCCTCTTCCTCATCTATCATTTACTTTTAAATCCATGTAACCTTGTTTCTTACCTCCCCTTGCTGTGCAAATGTTTCTCAGACTGGTTCCCAAACAGCCTCACTGTCAAACCCAGCTGGGATTCTCCAGTATTCCTCCTAATGGCAGCCTCCTGCCACGGTGGCATCACACCCTCCTACTCTTCCTTTTCTTACTTCTCTTCTCCTTTTTCTCTCTACCTTTCAAATCATTTTCTCCTGTGGCTCCTTAAATATTGGTAGTACCCAGCTTTTGGTCCTGTGCCCATTGTTGTATTTGCTCTATACATAGGTCTTGGTTCTTGGTTTTATCCACTTAGGTGGCTTTAACAACAAATTACACACTAATCACTTTCAACTCTGTGTCTTCAATCCATCTCCCCAACCTGAAATTCAGGCTTGAATATGCAACTGCCCCCAAGACGTTACTACTACCTGGCAGTTCAAATTGGATCTGATTATCAACAAACTCCTCATGTCTTCCCCTCTGTCACCAGGCTCCTCTGCATGTAATTATTTTCTTCAGGTGACGAGAGTCCTGTGGATTCTAGGTAAAGACTTGACCATCATCCCTGACTCTTCCCACTTTGTCATGCTATAGCCAATTAATCACTCATTTATCAAATCCACTGGATTTTCTTATTAGGTGTGTTCTGTGTGGCAGGCATGATACTACAAGTTTTATGTGAATGATCTAATCTGGTCGTCAAAACAACTCTATTAGACAGGTACTATTTTTATTTATGTATTTTTTTGACCAGTTGAGAGGCTGAGGCTTGAGGACATCAGATGATCCGCTGAAAGACACAGCTAGAAAGCCAATAGAAGAAGGACGCAGCATTGGGTTTCTCTAATTTCAGAGCCCGAACTCTAATAGTGCAGTAAGCTTTCATTACATTTTGTGTGTTATTTTACAAAAACCAGTTTGTGGATCACTGTTCCTCACTGGACTGCAAGTTCCTTAGGGGATGTACAATCCTGGCTGAATAAATGGATAAATTAGTAGATAAATGGATGGAAGGATGGATGAATAAATCAGAATATTACTAAGAAATGTATCAATAAGGATTTTAAAGAATAACACAGAAAAAAATGACTTAAAAAGTGGTTTTATGTTATTATCTCAGTTAAAACACACGTAATCATAAGATTTAAATAAGTTAACGCTTTTAGAGCATTTAGAAGTAGATCTTCAGGGGACGGGCTCATGCCTGTAGTTCCAACACTTTGGGATGCCAAGGCAGGTGGATTATCCAAGGCCAGGAGTTTGGGACCAGCCTGGCCATCATGGTGAAAACCCGTCTCTACTAAAAAAAAATACAAAAATTAGCCAGGCGTGGTGGCAGGCACCTGTTATCCCACCTACTCAGGAGGCTGAGATAGGAGAATTGCTCGAACCCAGGAGGCGGAGGTTACAGTGAGCCAAGATCATGCCATTGCACTCCATCTTGGGTGACAGAGCAAGACTCTGTCTCAAAAATAAACAAACAAGTAGATCTGCAAAATGTAGTTACAATTGTAACAATCAGCTGTAAGTTTTATGACTTTTGTGTTCTGATCTTGGAATCAAAAATTCAAAACAATTTGAATTTTAAATTACTGACACAATTATACCATTTATTCCCCTCATTTCCTCCTCTAAAACTAAACCACTAAAATTTTATTGCTGCTTCATTTTAATCTTAAAATCCATTATTTTCCATGAGAGAAAATGATTACAATTTAATATTTAAGCAACTAGAAATTTACTAAAAGATGCTAGAGTCTGCAACTCCCCCAGAAAGGTAAATTTTTGTTTTAGAAATTGTCCTATGAGGAGCAAATGGATGATAATTTTAATGTCCTTTGAAGTACTCCCTTCTATTCTGTTGTTGAATGCTGTCTAGGAAAGCAGAATGAAACATCCAGAATGGCATTTCCCAGGTTATTGTTACAATACATTTAACTAAGTTACTATGTACACTTTTCTTCCAGGTGCTAAACAATGGTATCTGGTTTTGTCAGCCCACCAAGGTAGCCATTTCCTAGCCTGTCATATTACAGCAATAAGCACAGTTGCATACAGAAATGTAAAGACAGTGTTACATTTTGTTCACAAGCCTAAAGTCTTTTGAATTCTTCTCAGTACTCTCATTTATGTTTAGAATCAGTGAAACGTGAGGTAATAAACACCATCAAATAGAAAACAGGAAGGCAACATTTTAAATAACAGAATCTTATCCACTAAATCTTTATCAAAAGTATGTTGTACTCAAGAAGGAATAAAGCAATGTAGATATAGCATCTGCTCATTTTCTGACCTTAATTTTTGACAACTTTTTCTGGGTGGCTGATGAATCTCCAGACATATCTGACCACCGGTGAAGTTCTTCCTTGGCTGAATGGAGCCAATCTGTAAACTCCTGGACCGCATCTAAATACATTAGATGGTCTTTCACAATCTCTTCCACTTTCCTCATTTTTTCCTAGTAAGCAAAGAAATGGCTACCTTAACAGTATTCCTTTTGAGAATATGAAATCAAATAAGACAACATGCCTGATAGAAGTCTCTTAATAAATCTCAGAAAATTTCATTCTTGTTCTTGAATTTTCTCTGAATATAATATCTTAAAACTATGAAATTAAACAGTCAAGGCTTTGGGAAAGCAACTAGTTTCCTGTAAGCTTACCATTTTCTACCTTAATATGGAAATCTATGCTTAATGTATGTTGGCTAACATCCCTCACTAACAATCCACTTAATAATTACTATGATAATCATTCTTATTAAAGCAATTATTTTTAGATTGCTGTACAGCATTTTGCTCAGCACTTTAAACACATTTGCTCATTTAATCTTCACAACGGTCCTGTGCAGAAGATAACATTATTATCATCATTTTATAGGAAAAGACGCTCAGGCTTAGAGAGGTTAGGTAACGTGTAATCATGGCCAAAGTCACACATTCAAAAGTGTCAAAGCCAGAATTCAAACTTACGTCTTTTTGACTTGAGTCATAGCTCTTAATCATTACCAAGATGAAAATGAAGATAAAGAGGCACATCTGTTAATAATTGTAGTGTCAACAAGAGAAGAGTTAGTTCCCAACAAGGTGAATGAAAGAAAGGAAAAAGCAGCAAACAACAAAAACTTTCTCCCTAAATTACTATAATATTTACAAATATACCAAAGAATAATTATGAAGGAAATGAAAGATTCATATAAAGAATTGGAGAGATCATTTTGATATTATATAAAGGAGTTTATACTTTCGAATATGGAAAAATTCAGTTTTACTAAGATGAGAGATGAATACAATATTTTGTACACGATTGAATCTGGGAGGTACACAGATTTGCATTTAATATAACAAATATAAGTGCAGCAAAAGAGAAACAGTGAAATTTGATGTACAATGTAGATAGACTAAAAATGTAGACAAAGAAAATAAATAAGGAATAAAGAAGAATCTCAAGATTGCAGAAAGAGAAAAATGCATAGGCATTTATAGTAAGAAATCATCTTTCTGTAATATCCATTTACTGAATGTATAAATAGTTTTAGAGCAGCCAATCCTCCAACAATTTAATCCAGTTTCTTCTTACCTGAGCCTGACCTTGGCAACAGTCATTATATTATTAATATAAATCAATATATTAATGTATCATAAAGCATCTATTTTCAATATAAAGCACTAACCTTGGCAACAGTCATTATATCAGTAAACTGTGTTTTCAACTCCTCTTGAGCTGTGTCCTTGAAAGACTCATCCTCTGTCTTCTCGTAGAGCTCCCTGGACTTTGCATTTAGACGGTGAAGGGCTCTGGAGTGATCTTCCGCCTCAGACAGGACGGACTGGAGACGGTCAAGCAGGGCGAACTTCTCTTTCAGACCTGGCTGTGGTTGTAAGGGATGTTCTACGTTTTGATCCACTGATTCCATCCATTGCTCCAACTGGTTTTTCCTCTCTAGATAGTCATTCCATTGGCTAATCACAGACTCTAAAGTGCTAGAATTAATGCACATATTAACAAAAAATGAGTTATCTTGACATCTTTGGTGAAGACCAATCTCAAGGCTATGACATTCATGCCAATTATTTTACTGAATGCTACTAGAAGTGAAGAAAATGTTGCTTTTGAGTGCAGGGAGAAACACCATCTCTCTGATCCATCAGATCCTCACCACAGGCCCCTTGAACGAAGTAAATCAATATTAAAACATGAAGTAAGAAGTTGTGGTCATACATGCATCTGGAATTTGTTTTCCAAATGCTAACTGTCCTAAATGAACAGACACATTTATATGTTACGTTGCTGAAAATCGGCACTGGAACATCAATGAAATTTTATTTCACATAAATCAGGTCTTAATTTTCTTGGGATTATTAATAGTTTATCTTATCAAAATCAGATGGTGATTATTTGCTGACTGGAATTCAAAATCCAAGGTGTCCATCCTGAGTAAATGATATATCACTAGGTTGATTTTCATTTAGGGACACACACACACACACACACACACACACACACACATACACAATATACAGTGTTTTTGTGTTGAATATGTGAATGAATGCTCAAGTATTGAAGAGAAAAACAGTCACAAATATAATAGCTTTCTAGACATTCAATCAAAAGGCTCTCCAGACTGGCATTTAGGAAAAATCCCTCCATTATTAAGCATTACAAACTATTCTAAACTTATCTGCACTGATTTCCCATGCTCCCCTTACATACATGCCTATGAACCTGAAATTAAAATCCTGTGGTAAATGAATGACCAGCAATGGCTCAAACGTCTGCTTTTGCATCCATGGAACCTTATCATGCAGGTTTTAAAGTCCTACCTCTTCCTCAAATAGTTTTCTAAAAAGTTTCCCACCCTTTTTTTTAAAGACAGAGTCTCACTCTGTCACCAAGGCTGGAGTGCTGTGATGCAATCGTAGCTCACTGCAACCTCTGCCTCCCAGGATCAGGTGATCCTCCTACTTCAGCCTCCCAAGTAGCTGGGACCACAAGTGCGTGCCACCACACCTGGCTAATTTTTGTATATATTTTTTAATTTTGATTGTGACTTCAATAATTTTTGCATTTTCTGTAAAGACATAGTTTAGCCCTGTTGCCCAGACTAGTTTCAAACTCCTGGGCTTAAGCAATCCACCTACCTCAGCCTCCCAAAGTGCTGGGATTACAGGCATTAGCCACCAAGACTCTGCATCCTTCTATAGCCCCACAGTGCATTTTGAGAACTGTTATAATATGGTCTGAGTCAGAATATTCCAAAATACATCCTGTGCTAGTGTCTGAGCTTTTAGAGGGCAAAAACCTTTCTGTTTTATTTTGTTATCTTAACACAATATTTTGAACATTGCTATTACTCAGTATGTCACTGTCAAATTTAATTTCTTGCTGAAATAGTGAAGTCAAAGACCAGAGTCTGCTTCCTGCATGTAACATCTTATTCCAACATCTGAAAATATCTCCCCATATTCCTGTGAACTTTTAGGAAACTGGTCTAAGCCAAGCCTCGGGAAGCCTAGTTCATGCTCCAACAATCTATGATATACAGTAAGACAACTATAGCATCTGATGTTTTTTCTTTACTGACCATTGTGAGTTATTACTAAGATGCAAAGTCCTGCTGACTTTGAGAGTTGCTGCCTATGCTCCATATTAAAGGAAAAAACAACAAAACAAAACAAAACCTCCAAACTGTTAGTTGTACCCAGGAATTACTGTTTACATTGCTGTGGATAGCTACAGTGTTATTTTTGTTTTGCTTTGTCATGAACTTGAATATTCTTTAAACATTTTTTAAAAATTTTATTTTAGGTTCAAGGGTACATGTGCAGAGTAGATATATAGGTAAATTTGTGTCATGGGGGTTTGTTGTAGAGATTATTTTATTACCTACGTACTAAGCCTAGTATATGACAGTTATTTTTTCGCTGCTCTTCTTCCTCCTCCCACCTGCCACCCTCAAGGAGGCTCCAGCATCTTTTATTCTCTTCTCAGTGTCAAATTTAATCTTCTAATCATCTATTTTGTTATGATCACATTGGGCACCAAGGTTGTCAATGATCTAAGAGGATGTCAAACCTCCAATACGGCTTTTTACTGTAATTCTGACTGACGGTCATTTGCTCAACAAATGAGCCAGATTATTTATGGATACTCTGAGAAGAGGGAGGTAGGTAGAAACCTCCCACTTATAATTGCAACAACAACAAAAACACTACCCATTAGTGTCTGGTACAGGTGATTATCAACAGAGGCTCTACGGGCTGTGCTCTATTCTGGTTGGACTGATGGTTGCTTGTGTAGAAACATTCCACACTTTGCAGGATATGAGCTCTTTGTGCCTCAGTGACTAAATGCCAGGGATATTCCCCCATCACTGTGACAGTTAAAACTAACCTACACAATTCCTATAATGCAAATGGGGGTGGTATGACTTCTAGTTGAGGAACAGATTTACAATTAAGCTCAACAGCTGCAAATAGCTTAATTTTCCACATGTTCCTTAAGCTAAAATGTATTCAAGTGATTAAAGAACCATACATTCTTGCTTTGATGGCTTGAAAAGAGATGTTTTGCTGAACCCATGTCATGTAAGATTCCATGAGAGATAATAAGGGAGATTTAAACATTTTAAAAATGCAACAAGAACACAGAAACAAAGCAAGCTAACAACCAAAAACCAGTCATTGCCCTGTGGAAAACACAACTTAGACAAAGACAGGCATACATACAACCTGCTAAAGTAACATACTTGGGAATTCTAACCCAGGGGACCTCGGCACTGCTCCACCATTTTACGAAGTCACTGCATTGGACTTAGGCAAACAAACACCAAAAATAGGTTCTGTACCTCTGAGCATGGACGGAGGAGCTCATGATGTCAGCCCACACTTCTTTAAGGGTCTCTAGCTGTGTCTGAATCACCCTCTGACCTTCTTTGTTGCTGCTTCTCAAGGCCTGTTCCCCCTTGCCGATGGCCATATTCAACTTAACTTCCCCTTCACCTTTCATCAGGAGAATATCCTGGACAGGGGGAAAGAAGACTCATCAGTAGGAATGTAAAAACTTTCTTCTATTTAGAAAATAATGGTAATGTTTTCCTTAAGAATTAAGGTAGGAATATTACCTTAAAAAGAAAAAACAAACTCTGGGTCCTATTACAATATACTTAAAATTAGGTTTCTGGGAGTCTAGGAGTCAAAGATTAATTCCAATATAAATTCTTAGAAAACTTTTGGCCACTAACCTAGAAAGTATAATTGTATTGACTTCAGTTTCAAAGCGT
Organism: Sapajus apella; assembly: GCF_009761245.1. Taxonomy (NCBI): domain Eukaryota; kingdom Metazoa; phylum Chordata; class Mammalia; order Primates; family Cebidae; genus Sapajus; species Sapajus apella. The sequence goes on along the minus strand of NW_022437045.1, from coordinate 4,817,516 downwards.
CAAAATAAATTCTTTTGAAAATGAAGACAACCCTGTCTAAAATCCAGCAGTCCCCTACACTAATTGCCTGGCTAATTTCTCTCTTTCAAGGTCACCTTCACGGACTATCGTCTGGGTTGGTGATCTCCTCTGTGCTTTCAATATACCTTTGATGGCTTCAATCATGGCCTCTACACACACTCTGTATTGAAAGTAACAGGTTGGTATCTGCCCCTAGACGGAACTCCTAGAAAATGGAGCCTAACTTTTATCTCTATATTTCCAGCAACTTGCAGAGTGCTTGGAGCAAAGTAGATATTCAATAACGCTTGCTGAATATTTACTAAATCAAATTTAAAATTTAAAGCTATTAAAACAAAAATGTTTCTTTACAAAGGGGAAAAATGTTACTTCCATATCCTTTTTGCCCAGTTTCTCCATTTTGCCCACACAATCCTCATTTAGAGGCTTACAGAACAATTAGCACATAACGTGAGCTCCTGTGAATCTAATCAAATGAGCGTTCAGCAGTTGTCAGTATCTGGCTGGTGTCGCACGTACCTGTATTTGTGACAGCCGTTTCTCCAAGGTGTCTTTGCTTCCAAGAGTGCTCTCTGCACAGGCCAGTCTGTCCTGAATTGCCTTCACCCAGGACCACATGCTCTGCAGTGCTTCCTCCAGGGCTTCATGCTCCTGCAGGGCTACCTGGCAGCTCCGGAGTTTCTCTTTGGTCATTCTAAGTAGGTTCTGGTGGCTCGTTAGGAGCTGGGAACACAGGCGGCCCTCCTGCCCGGCACCATGGCCTTCCTCACTCAGAAGCTGCCCTCTCTGGGAAAGCTTATCAAGAGACTCTCTGAAAAAAAGAAAAGAAAATTAGTTCTGACATTCTGGAGTGCAGGGGAGCAACAAATGGTTGTTGATATTGGAGCGGTAACCAGACACAGGCTCATAGCTGACATGCCTTTTAAATAAAGATGCTGGAAACTGGCCCGGCTATTTCATTCTCTTATGATGTCTCTTAATGTTGTCAGTACCCATTCGGGGATACTATTCAGTCTGTGCTGTGCCTGCATCCCAATAGCAGTGGTGGAGCCTACTGTATTACTCAAACAGTATTTTCAGAAATTCAATTCAGAAAATGGGCCAGCTGCCTCTCCAGGCTTCTCTGCAGCATCTCTCCATTCCTATTTAATTGCCAGATGATGAAAACTCCCTGAAATTCTCAAAATCCCTGCTGTCTTGTAGCTACATGGAGATTCCTCCTTCGTGAAAATCCTTCTGCTCAGCACTGCTGCATTCTTAGTTGCCTGTTCAAAGCTCAGTGCAGCCATCACAATCCCAAGAGCATCCACGCCAACTCAGGGTGGGTGGAGAGTGTGGGATCTCTTTGTGCCCTTTGCTCCTTGTCTTGCTCTATTGCCTCGTATACCGACTATTTCAGTCCATAAGGGTTTCACTTTCTAAAAGCTAGGGACATCATACTCATCTTATGTTCCCAAGACCCAACACAATATTGTGCAGAGGCTGGGTGGGGAAAAAATAGTCCTTTGAAAAGCCGTTGTAGGAGCGCTTCTGAGTTTACTTGTTATACCTTGGGTATTGAGCTTATTTAAGTCTGGTGCCATGTGCCATGTTAATTAGATCAAGAAAAGCGTAATCAGCATATGACTTGGTTGGCTTTATCCTATTTTACAGAGCTCTGAATTCTTTTTTTTTTTTTTTTTTTTGAGACAGGGTTTTGCTCTTATTTCCCAGGCTGGAGTGCAGTGGTGTGATCTCAGCTCACTGCAACCTCCGCCTCCCAGGTTCAAGTGATTCTCCTGCCTCAGCCTCCCGAGGCGCTGGGATTACAGGCATGTGCCACCATGCCCAGCTAATTTTGTATTTTTTGTAGATATGGGGTTTCTCCATGTTGGTCAGATGGGTCTCGAACTCCCAACCTCAGGTGATCCACCTGCCTCAGCCTCCCAAAGTGCTGGGATTATAGACGTGAGCCACTGTGCCTGGCCTGCAGAGTTCTGAATTCTTATTCACACATTTACTCGGAAAAGCCCAGGATACCAGACAGGATCATAGGGATGTTTTAACCTAAACTGTTATGACTACTAGAAAAAGAACAGAAAGCGAATCTCTCATGAAAACTGAATGTTTCAATTTTTTTTTTGAGTGGCTACTATGGAAATATATCCTGTGGTCCACCCTGAGATATACAGAGTTATACAACAAGATACCTACTCTGTAACAAATTGCACATCCTGCACGTGCACCCTGGAACTAATAAAATAAAATGAAACAAAAAACTTGTAATTGTTCGGTGGGACAAGAAGGTGGCTTAAGCAATGATGTCAGTTAAATAATAATTTAAGACAAGAGATTTCCCTTCTTACTATGAAATGAATTGCTTACTCCATGATAAAAAATCCATGAGTCTTAAGCTGAGGTACAGGGCATCTCCTTAAAATACTGGAAATAGAGAAAATATAACGGTGAAAATATTCTAGAAAACTAGGAGGAGTAAGCAGCAAGCCAGTGAGAGAAGTCAGGTGGCCCAGTGGAGAACCTGAGTGACCGGAACGGTGTGTTAGGATTGTCTGCAGAAGTGGACAGGCTGGAGGGAAAGAACCCAGACATGCACACGTAAGGTCTCCAAGCAAATGGTCCTGGAATTTCAGAGGGTGAAACTGCAAGAAAGATTGCATGCTTATCAATGCAAAAAAAAAAAGTTGCAGTTATTAGAAAGCAACCAGGAAGATAAAAAACCTTGAATTTGCTGTTGAAGTTTATTTGGGCTACTTTCTCTAATGGAGTTTTGGTGTAATGATGGCAGGAGAAACAGATACAGAGGAAGGTAATGAGCAGCCTGTAGAGAAGAAATGAAAGTTGAGAATATGGAAAGCCATTTAAAAAGTCTGGAAGAAGGGAAGTAGGTCTGGGTGTGTTATATTGTATCTAGATACAAGTCAAAATTTAGAAAGCAAAATTTAAGTGCAATGTAATTTTCAGAAAGTTATACGGTTGGGATGATGCTATTATTGTGTTAATTCAGTGAACATTTTCTGTTTTTCTGGTGCTATACTAGGTAACAAATGGAAAATGATATAGTTCTTAAGTCCTTGATCTTGGGGAACTCATAGTTGGAAATTGGGGTGCATGGAGTAAACGAAGAGCTTACACTATAGTAAGGGCTCACAGAGATGTTGCAACGTATTTCAGGGACAATTTGTAACAGTCATCAAACTAGCACACCCACAAGTAGTCATCAGTATGGGTTCTCTTGTGCATTTGTTTGTATGTTTGTTTTTCAAGACAAGGAATACTGGGCAAGTTTTACTAAAAAGAGGACTCAGTGGAAACAGAGAATGACTATGATTTCAATGCAGGATTTTTTTTTTTAATACTTTAAGTTCTGAGATACATGTGCAGCACATGAAGGTTTGTTACATACGTATACATGTGCCATGGTGGTTTGCTGTACCCATTAACCCATCATCTACACTAGGTACTTCTCCTAATGCTATCTCTCTCCCAGCCCCCGACACCTCGACAGGCCCCGGTGTGTGATGTTCCCCTCCCTGTGTCCATGTGTTCTCATTGTTCAACATCCACTTATGAGTGGAAACATGAGGTGTTTAGTTTTCTGTTTTTGTGTTAGTTTGCTGAGAATAATGGTTTCCAGGTTCATTCATGTCCCTGCAAAGGACATTAACTCATACTTTTTTATGGCTGCATAGTACTTCATGGTGTGTATGTACCACATTTTCTTTATCTAGTCTATCACTGATGGGCATTTGGGTTGGTTTCAAGTCTTCACTATTGAGAACAGTGCTGCAATAAACATACATATGCATGTGTCTTTATAGTAGAATGATTTATAATATAATGGTTTCTGACTTATTTGATCAAGCAGAGGGGTGTCATCCTCTTCTGCTTCTTATGTAAATGCACTGGCTCTTTAAGAGGAAAGTTAAGGAAGCCCAAGGAGCCAAAGCCAAGCTGCACTTCCCCTGTGGAAATATCTTCCAATGGAGAGCGAGTGACTGAAAATGCCAGAGGTGGAGCACAAATTTGGGAGCAAAGCCCTGAACATGGCAGGGTCAAAAGCACACATCAGGGAACTTTGCCTGGGAAAGGAGCCAGAAATATTTTCTCAGTGGGAAGCAATGAAGAGATGAATACTGTAATTGGGAACAGAAACCACAAAGAAAGTCAGACTTGACCATACCTTTCACTTTACTAAGGTTAGAAGGATGGATGGGTGGGAAATGGAACTGGAGGCTGAAATGTGTGAATAACATATGGAAATTGAGATCTACAGCACTCATTTTTTAAATCTTTACAGTCACTGTGAATCTGTGCTTTTCTTTCCTTCATATCAGCTTCATATTATGTTAATTAATCCTCAAAATAACCCCAGAGAGGAAAGTACAGTATTATTAACACAATGTTTAAGGGCTAAAATCAAGAGTGACAGGAGATAAGTGACCTGCCCAATTTCTTGAACAAACAGGAGGTGGATCTGGAATGCAGATGAACTTCTTACTTCCATCCTGCACTCTCGCCAGAATGCTGCACTGCTGCAAAGAGCAGCATAATCGTTTGTATACCAGACATTCAGGGACAGGCACAAACCAACTAACCAACCAATCAAAACCAAGCTAAACAACCAAGCAACTTGTCTAAAACATGGTAAGAGGTAAAGGACCTGTTCCATTTCTGGACCATACCTTGCTGCCAGCAGTTCTCCCAGAAACATTTCAACTTTATGAACTTCGTTTTTCTTCTCAGGAATGTGCTGTTTACTCTCTCCCAAGTTTTCTGTATTTAGCCTTTCTTCCATTTCATGGATCCATAAGTTCAGTTTTCTGTGCTGATCTTCAAAGCTAGGGAAAACAAAATGCCTTAGAGAAATTCTTACATGCTTGTTATAATAAATTGGTTTTAACAGATGAGGTCACAATCCCTTTTAAATGGCAGTTAAGAACTCATGAATTTTCAAGTTATAAAAACAAAACAAAATATAACTCAACAATTAACCCATCCAAATTATCACTTATTTTAGTAACAAAGTGACAGTCATGACAATTTCTTTTGAGATCCAAGCAGGAAAAGAATCATCTTATCTAGTTGAATTGATTTCATAGCTGGTAATTACCAAAAAGATCGCATTGCCATGTCAAGTGTGCACTTAGTTTTGTGTCTTACTACGAAGACCCCTGAATTGGGGCCAGTGGATATGAATTGATTTCATAGCTGGTAACTGCCAACAAGATAACATTCTCATGTCAATGTACACTTAATTTTGTGACCTACTACAAAGACCCTTGAGTGGGGGCCAGTGAATAAGTAGGGCAGTGGAAGCCTTGGGAAGAGAAGGGAAAGTGGCCTCTGTGTCTTTGTTTCTTAAGGGATTTTTAAACATAGGTCAAGAGCTCTAAGTTTTGGAAACAATGTAAGCTCTCCAAGAAAGCTGGACAAGAGTCAGGCAAATTATTCTGCCATCAGAAAGGCAATTTGATTATGCTGACATCTTTTCTCACCCTAGTCATAAGTGGCTTTTTCTCCCCTTCTAATTGTACATTCACCATAGTGACATATATTTCTAATTGGAATCTAGATCCACATAATTCGATAGCTGTTTTCTGCTATGACTCCATCCCAGATGAAGTGGACACAAGGAAAGGCCTTTGATAATCTAAAGATGGAAGTGTCAGAGCTTTACATATTGGGCTAACCAAATAAACAAAAATTATATGCATTTATATAATTTTCAATGACTAGTAAATGTAGTTTATTTGTTTTCTCTATATTAAAAAAAAGCCAAGTGATAACTTCAGAGTCTGAAAAATTGATTATTGTCCTAGTATCAACTTGAACTTATGATTAAAGCTTATTATAATTTAAACTCACAGTTTCAAATATTATTTGTTTATTCACATGACTCTTTTCTCTAAGCCTTTAAAAACACACTTGGTGTATGATGAAATCTGTATTTATTAAAATAACCTACCTGCCAAGTTCTGAAGCACAGTCTTGAAGAGCCTGTTTATCTTTGAGACATTGTTTCAGAAATGCTTGAAACTCTTCATTGGCCTTTGTGATTTGTTCCTGAATGCTACTGACAATTTGTTTAGACAAATGTGCATACAAAGTTTGTCCTTCTTGAGTCACTGCATCAAGTTTGCTCTGCCCATCACTGACTGAGTCCAATATGCTCTGTTTCAGGAAATAAAGTTATTACCTACCTCAGGCTGAGGTAACAGGTGCATGGAACTATTCATTACAATTGTGAGCTGAAATAGTAGAGCAGGGGAGGAAAAACAGAGTCCAAAGGAAAAAAGTTTAACAAGGCCAGAGTAAAAATGATGCATACAATTGGATCTAGCCAAGGCTCCTGATTGAGAATGGTGTCATCTAGTCACTGGAACCACTGAAGATGAGGTATGAACAAGGTGCAGCTGGAATCAAGGACATTCTCACCAAGATCTTGTTCTCAGTCTCTCCCCATTTTCACTGTCCCAATGTAGTCCAGGTTCCACCATCTCTCAGGGTTCATGTGAGACCCTCTAACTAGTTAGCTGCCTCCAGGCCCTCCCCTGATCCACCATGCATACAAAATCCTCAGGTCCTTTCTTTAACTGGTCTGCACCTCTTTCTTGGAAAACTTATGCTTGGGAAGGGCTTCAACAAAGCAAAAGAATTCCAGAATCCAGGGCTAGCCCTGCTTCTCCCAAGAGCTCTAGAGTGGCATCCTAACTGTTACTCAAACATTTCATTGAGGAGTTTGCTACATCCCAAGCTTGAAAGGAGATAATTCTAGATCTGAATTCTCCACACCTCCTGCAAAACCAGTTTCCTTTACTATAACAATCTTTCTACCATAACCTCTAATCTAATGGATTATCAACATCATTTTTATCCCCATTAGGCCACAAAATCCTCACAGTTCTCATTAGTTTTAAAAAATGGTTTCTTTTGGCTGGGCATGGTGGCTTATGTCTGTAACCAGCACTTTGGGGGGCTGAGGTGGTTGGATCATTTGAGGTCAGGAGTTCGAGGCCAGCCTGGCCTACATGGAGAAAACCTTGTCTCTACTAAAAATACAAAAATTAGCTGGGCATGGTGGCACACGCCTGTAATCCCAGCTCCTCGGGAGGCTGAGGCAGGAGAATCACTTGAACCCAGGAGGCGGAGGTTGCAGTAAGCTGAAATCGTGCCACTGCACTCTAGCCTGGGCGACAGAGTGAGACTTTGTCTCAAAAAAATAGAAATACTTTTTTTTACAATACTTAACATAGCGCTTTACTTGGATTAGCCGCTTGACAAGCTTGGCCAAAACCTAACTTGGGCCTATTCTTCTGTAAATCATTTCTTAACTCTTCTTCACCATGGTTTTCTCCTTCCTGAGTTCATATAGTTTCAGTCAGTAAAACCTATAGAAACTGTAATATCTGTTACTTTAGTTTGAATATATCCTATCTCTAAATATAGATCATAAGATACTAAAACACACAAACAGAAACCATGTCTTCTTCTTTTTAAAACTCCTCCAGGGTAGTCATAAAACATAGATACAATCATTATACTCTTATTGTTATAAAATTAAAACCAGGTTTGGTTTAGAATGAATTCTGAAGAATAGTCAATAGGCTAAAAAGAGAGAGGAAAGGGATCTGGAAATTCTCTAGCCCCAACTTATTTTTTCAACGTGCTTATCATGTTATCTACATCCTCTGACACAGTAACCCTAGTTCTGTTAGGGAAGAGGAAAAGATTGGCTCAAATAAAGTTAGGGAAATGAGATAAGTTAGGTCTGGCTTCAGGTACTTGAGTGCAGTTTGGGGAGGAGGAAAAAGAATGCCAGCTTCTATACCTGAAGATCTTGGAGCTTTGCTTCTAGAACCTTGCTGTCACCAGTGCGATCTGACGATTCTTTTGCTGCTGCCTTTGCTCCCAAAAACCATTCTTGGAATTCCTGCATAGACTCTTTTGAAAGAAAAAAAAATCAGGAGTAAATCCAAAACACTGAATGAGCTCCCAAGATTACCACAATGAATTATTTCTGGCCTTCAGCCTATCTCCTCTTACCTTACAAAATATTCCAGAAAGAAAATGATAATATATAAAGTAATACAGTATGATCTACAGCCATGAATGTTCATGGTAGAATTGAGAAGTTATCTCAGAGGAAAGACTAAAAAGAAACGTATATTCCTGGAACATCTGATTTCCCATTGTGTTTTTTCTTTTGGTAAAGAAAAATAATTAATTGCCTGAATATGTACAAGTGCAAGAAGAGAAATGCTCCAGGGACATTTAAATGAAGAAATACTCCATTTAAAGTCATTTTGATGGCACAGGGAGGAATGACCTCCTCTTTCTAAGTTGTAGGGGGAGCAGAGGCAGGGCCATAGGACTGGCAATTTCCTGGACCATATGGCTGCCCCTGTTTCATGGCTTCTACTAAGGTCCAAGTTGATTGTGTCCCTTCATCACAGTGTAAAAAATTTCAACAGTTGTTTGAACAGTGGCTGCTGGCCACTTGAAAAGTGGAAGTAATTTTCCACACACATGAGCTCAATGTAGAAAATGCAGATGAAATTCAGAAGCATCAAAATGGTGAACTCTTGCTTTCTCGATAAAAAGAGGAAAAAGAAAGAGGAAAAATTTTGCCTACTGTGAGAGTCCCTGAGCACAGTACTTCTCTCATTCAAATCTCAAAGCACAAATGAATTTGAAGTGATACTCTTCTGGAAAGTTTCCTCAAACTTTTGCTGGCAGTTTCTAGGCAGCATTTGGTTTGGATTCTTTCTCGGAAACAAACTACTCATGCTAGGGCCCCTCAGAACTCACCACTGAAGTGTTTTTCCAGAGAGTCCTGCAGGCTGGCCTGGGTTTTGGAGCACAGCTGGCTCACAGCTTCGTGTTTCTTTATCAGACCAGTCATTGCACGGCCCAGGTTCTCCAACTCAGCTGAGTGGTACTTGCGGCACAAGCTATTGAGATTTTCTTGGGTAGAGCTGATGTTGCTTTGTTGACTTTGAAGTTCTTTTTGTATATCCTACAGAACAAAAGTATATTATGAAGGATATTCATAACTTGAGAGAAATATTCCATTTACTCCACTATGGTACTTTTTACAATCTAAAATTGACATTGTTGAATCCACTCCATGGTGTATACATTTTGGTGCAAGTCTTTGAGTATTTGTACTAGATCTGTATTGATTCTTTCAGGCTTTTGCCCAGTTCTCCTTGGGAATGAACAGCTGTTGGGAAGTGGTTAGAAGGAGAGGCACAGTATAGCATTTCAAGCAAACTGAACAGGTCCTTAGTGATTCCGGTCCATTATTTTGTGTTTAGTCAATTGATTAGAGACAATCACAGTTCACATCCTTCAGTGAGTCACTTGAACTTTGTTTCAGAGTCACAGGCCCACCAAAGGCATCAGTAGTTAATTAAAAAACAAAGAACAAACAAACAAAAAAAAAGACCTTAATTTCAAGTACAGTAAGGAAATATGCTAAAAGAGAACAAATTGCATTTGTTGAAAAGCCAACTCAATGCATGTCCTTTACAGATAGTTGATTAGGAATATTTTCTATTAATAGGGATAGAAAACATGAAAATGGGCCAGGTGTGGTGGCTCACACCTATAATCCCAACACTTTGGGAGGCTGAGGCCAGTGGATCACTTGAGGTCAGGAGTTTGAGACCAGCGTAGTCAACATGGTGAAATCTCATCTCTACTAAAAATACAAAACTTAGCTGGGTGTGACGGTGGGCACCTGTAGCGCCAGCTACTGGGGAGGCTTTGCTAAGAGAATCACTTGAACCTGGGAGGGGAGGTTGCAGTGAGTCCAGATTGTGCCACTGCACTCTAGCCTGGGTGACAGAGCAAGACTCTGTCTCAAAAAATTAAAAAAATAGAAAACATGGAAATGGAATGTTTTCTCAACTCCTTCTTTTCAAAAAATATACATTCTCTGGATGAAAGCAGTCATAGTGACCAATAAATACAAATAAGTGATAAAAAACTATAGAATACTCAAGTTTGAAAATTTGTGGAAGTCAAATAATTCTTCCACAGGCGTCACCCTTTTACCAAAAAGAAAAAAACATTTTGAATAAGCATAGACTGAGCAAGCGCTACAGCAACACATGCTTTCTATTTTCAAGGTATTCATTTTTGATTTCTGAACACCTGCATTCAGTTCTTTTCTTACTTTGCTGTGTTCAATATCATAAATAAGTTGGTCTGGTGTTTATATGCGTAACTGAGAGCAGAGATTATATTTTTTATTATAGTCACCTCAAAACAGGAGAACTACTATCACCATTTGAATGGAAGCACTTACTGATAGTTTATTACCTACCTTGACTTTTTTCAGTCCTTCACAAGTCTCAGTTTGGGCACAGTTCATCAACGATTCTTCCACTTTTGTGAGCCATGTTGTTACATCATTAATAAATTTCTCCACTTGTGTACTTTGAGCAGTGAAATCCTTCAAGGTTCCTTTTGCTACTTCAGTTATTTCTTTGGCATGCTCCAGTTTCTGCCTTAAGTCTGCTTCTATAAACTAAATATAAAGCAAGATTTCATTAAAATCTAAGAAGACCAGAAGCATACTCATTTGGTAGAAATTCTGTTCATGTGTGGCTTAATTGTCAAAACCACACAAGTTTCATCATGGAAGCCAGCTCCAATGTTAATATGCCTTTCCAAGAAGGAAAATCAAAGGACACAGTTGCCAAAATATAAAGTGATGGGCAAATAGAAAGAGTAAGGATTATGTTAACAATGGAGGTGAGAGTGGCAGCTGTAACTGAGGTTCCGGGGAATATGTGAGATGGCATTCTCAAAGCAGAGCTAGACCTACCCAGAACTCCCCGGAGGTAACCAGAAACCTGCTCTTGATTCTCCCTGGAAACACTCATTTTCTTCTCAGATATAACACTATCTGGGACAAACATCACTATAGGATTTTATCATAAAGGAATTTTACTTTTGTCTTCGCTGTCCCTTTAAAATATTCAGTAGAGCTAATTCTCTTCTCCCCGGATGATATAGCTCAGGAGGGCTGACCTCTATGGCCCACTAGTTAGTAAAAGGACGTATAGTCATTATACATTGAAAAACAGTTTCAATTCCACAATTCAAACATCCTGGCCTATTTGGTAATATAAACTTTGAACTTACATTGAAGGCTTTTATTCTTACCCCCATCTCAGATCTGCTGGGAGCAGGAGTCCCACGGTGTGAAAGAGAGCAAATGTCTTTCTTTTTCTTCCTTTGTTTTATTTCTATTCTGCAACCATGTGTAAGGCTTCTTTCTCCTGTAGACTTGGACTGGCAGGAGGCAGGTGAGGGATTCTGACTCACTGGATGGGCATCTGTGCCCTCTAGGCTAGGTAAGGTTTCACATTCATTCCTTCTCCCATAGGACTTGGTCTGTGGGGTTTTCTGACTTTTCTCATGCTTGGGGCTTCCCACTGAGGTTTCCTAGATGTGATAGTGCACTGTCCTTTGGCTCTTTACTTTCTCATTTCTCAGCCTGTAGGCCTTTCTTTAACTTCTCATTGCTAAGGTCTGTTCATCCTCCAGATAGCCTTCTTAGACTACCTATAACATCCTCTCGTGGTGACCTCTTCCTTTCCTTTCCTCTCATGGTTCATGTTTGGGCCAAGTCACAATCTGGCATTCATCTCCAAATAACTCAGAGGTGCAGGTCCCCCACAAGCCATCATTTATCCTTTGGCAAATGTACCAGCAGTTAACCAGCCTGGATGTCACCTGAGGATTCTTGAGGGGTTAGAGATCAGACTCCCATGCCTTCCAAATGCAGGGGACAAATGTCCTGTTCTCCAGGTGGCACTGCTGGAACCCTTCTGCCTTGAGGTAAGGTAAGCCACTCCCTCACCTCTTCCTTGAGTAATCATAGGGGTGTGTGTGTGTGTGCATGTGTGCACATGTGTGTGAGAGAGAGAGAGAGAAGGAGAGAGAGAAAAAGGAAGAGAAGGCTAGAGTACACCAATAACTCTCTGAAGATCCTGCCTCAACTCTGCAAAAGTCCATCTGTTACCCATTGATATCCCCAACACAGGTGGCATGCATAAGGACTCTTTTTTCTTTTTGTATATGAATAGCACCTCCTTTGTGTCTTCTTATTTCACGTGAAACTTCTAGCATTCCTGTGCATGTATATCATCCCTGATGATACTGATGAACAAGCAGTCTCAGGTCAGAGCAAAAGCTTAACTGATCAACTGGATTGATTGCTTGGCCCAAAGGAGTAAATCAAAGACAAAGACACATGAAGAAGAAAGAAAATGTAGAGAAAATTGACAAAAGTAGCAACAAATACAGAAGCTAAAGAGATGCAGTTGCATCCTGAGCCTGGAGCCAGTGGGGCTGGCAGCCAAAAGAGACCCACCATGCTGGATGCTTCCAGGGCTTGGGCACTGAGGTAGCGCAGGTTTTTTGACCAGTGATGATCTACCCTGGACTGCTTCATGGTTCCCATGGAATTGTGCCATCTGAAGGGCCATGAAGGGAGGTTTACAGTGGTGATTCCTCTAAACTCAGTTCTTGAGTAACGGCATTAGGAAAATATCAACAAGAACATCAACATTCCTAAGAGGGGTTTCTAGGCCAATTGCGGGGGCTCACACCTGTAATACCAGCACTTTGGGAGGTCGAGGTAGGCAGATTGCATGAGCTCAGCAATTCAACACCAGCCTTGGCAACATGGTGAAACTGCCTGCCTACAAAAAATACAAAAAATTAGCCTAGCATGCTGGTGTACACCTAGAGACCCAGCTCCCAGGGAAGCTGAGTTGGGAGGATTGCTTGAGCTTGGAAGGCAGAGGTTGCAGTGAGCCGAGACTGCACCACTGCACTCTGAGATTGTGACAGAGTGAGACCCTGTCTAAATAAATAAACAACCAACAACAAAAACAACAAAAAAAGTAGGGGGTTCTGTTCCTGTCTAGACATGAAATGGTGCATGAGGCAACTTGGCTAATAATGTTTCTGAATTTCAGCAGGGAAAAAAAAAATTACCCTTATTATAATATTCAAGGTGGAAATATGCTATTAATACTGGCCCAAGGAATACTAAAAGATATTAATATTTTGACCACCATGTCTGCCAAAATCCACATGTTTGCTTGGAATTATGGTAATGATAACAATGAGGACATATAAAGGATATATATATATATATGTATATACATATATATATATAGAGAGAGAAATATATATATTTATAAATCTATAGATTTAAAAATTTATTTATACATATTTATAACTATAAATCTATATAAATATATATTTATAATTCTATAAATAAATAATATATATTTCTCTCTCTCTCTCTCTCTATAGATATATCCTTTATATGTCCTCATTGTTATTATTACCATAATTCCAAGCAAATATGTGGATCTATATCTCCATATAAAGAGAGAAATATATATATTAATATATTTATAAATAAAAGATATATTTATAAATATATAAATAAATATTTATCTATATATAGATTATAAATTTATAAATCTATAGATATATTTATATATTTATAAATTTATAAATATATATTTATAAACATAAATATAAATATATTATATGTATAAATATATAAATATATATTTATTTATATACATATATATTGAGAGAGAGAGATTGAGAGAGAAGGAGAGACAGAGACAGAGACAGAGAGAGAGGAAGTCTAGTTATGGTAGTTATTACAAATGCTTACCCGAAGGTCTGGCGGTGTTTCTGGATTTTTAGTTAATTTTTTAAGATCATTAACTTTGGAATGCAGTTCTTCCAATCTCAATGCTTTGTTTTTAACTTCAGACTGCCAAAAGGGAAGAAGCATAGCTAATCAAAAACACTGACATGCTATATTTGGCATTTAATAATTTCAAGAGCTAACTTTGTCAAAATACTCTAACCAGTGTAAAAATTTCAAGAGCTAACTTTGTCAAAATACCCAGCCAGTGTAAAAAAGAAATCTGTTTCATTTTTCCGAGGGCTGTCATGATGTACAAATGTGGAAAAATGTTACCATTAACGTTCACTTGGAATGTGAAGGAGTATGTAGAATTTTGTTTCTCTCCACTCCTTTTTATTAGGAAGAAAAGCTCCTGGAAAAAAATTAAACGCTGACCCAAAGTCTCGAGTCAGTAGGGATTTTCAGTGGGCTAACTGCTATTTATTCATTAACTTTAATATTACTGGTTACTATGGCAGCATGAAACACTTGAAGACACATTTCAAAGCAAACACACATCAGGAGAGACTAATTACTGTAGACTATGTGTAATATGAAAGAAACGTTCCAAATAAAAATTTAGGCTGGTTCGGTGGCTCATGCCTGTTAATCCCAGCACTTTGGGAGGCCAAGGTCGGTGGATCATCCGAGGTCAGGAATTTGAGACTAGCCTGGCCAACATGGTGAAACACCATCTCTACTGAAAATACAAAAATTAACTGGGCGTGGTGGTGGGTGCCTATAATCCCAGCTACTCGGGAGGTGGAGGCAGGAGAATTGCTTGAACTCAGGGTGGTGGAGGTTGCAGTGAGCCAAGATCGCACCATTGCACTCCAGCCAGGGCAACAAGAGAGCAACTCCATCTCAAAAAATAAAATTAAATTAAAATTAAAAAATAAAAATTTAAAGGATATTAAATCAGAAACAGGTTAATTAAGAAATTGACATATAATATTTTGCCTTTTTTCCACCAACAGTAACATAAAGAAGAGGAAAGAACAATCAAAGAATTATCATTAAAGAAATGAGATACTTGTAAACTTCATTAGTTATTTGGGGCTACAAAGGAGCATTTACTAAACTATTCCTCTCAAAAATGGTTTTTTTGTGCTTTGAGGACACTAGCAAACCTCCTGATGCCTTCAATTCAGCAAGGAATTTCCTTACTGGAAGACGCGATGAGCTGACAGGCCCTCTGGCTTTCTCCAGAAGCTGGCCAGGCAACTGAGGAATCAATCTCCCTACTTGTCTACACTCACTACATTGCAACAGGAATGGCTCTTTGGGCACTGGACTGAATCTGATTCACTGATTTTATAGCTAATATGTCACAGAGACAGTGGGTAACAGATACAACCCATCTTTGTGAGTAACTGAACCTGGTCATATCGAATGTGGGTCGGAAGCATATTGAATCGTTGGATTTCTGAGGTCAATAGTAGTCGGTTAGTTTAACAACTCCCTCTCACCCATCCTCCCACATAAAAAAGGCCCTGATTTGTAGTATTTGCCACCATGGGAAGCTACCACATGATGTCACAGCACACGGAGTTGAAGACATACACAGCAGTACATTGCTTTCAAATATTTCAACCGTGATATAATAGATGTCAATAACTCAAAGGCCTAGGTAAATACGCCTTCAGTTGTCATTACCTTTGTATTTAATGGAACTTATTTAGTTTTACATTTATTTACAATTTAATTTTTAATAATGGTTGTTTTTAACACTGGCTTGCAAAAATTCCTGAACATTTAACGATTGACTTTTGCAAGTTGGTGTAAGCTGGATCCAGCACAGGCCACTCTGGAGCTGTAATGTTAGTTCAGCATCAGAGATAACAGCTGAAGACACTGAGGTGTGCATCACCCCTGCCCATGCTTTTGGTCTGGGTAATTTCTTCTCCTTCTGATTGCCCTCAGAGATTGGAATTAAATAATAAAATATTTAGACTGTTATTTAAATCAAAGACAAGGTAGGTAATACAATTCATTTTCATTCATGTATATTTTTCTGGACTAAAGTCACTATCTCGTCACTCTATTTCTCTTTATCCTGCTCCACTTTTATCATAGCCCAATTACTACTTGATATTTTATATATAATATATATTGTAATATAAATAATGTAAATTCCACAAGGGTACTTTCTGTTTTCCTATTGTATTTTCATGTCTAAAACAGTGCCTGACATAACTTAGGTGCTTATTAAGAATTTGAAGAATGATTAACAAATGATTGCCAGAAATAGGAATAAAAAGAGTTTAAAGTCAATTGGTGACTAGAACTTTAAAAGGTCAGAGACTCTTTTAAAGTGGAAGCTCGTAACCCTCCAATCTTCAGGTTTCTTCCATTTTTGAAATGGAAGTGGAAGAACCCACTATCTGGCATAATAAGAGCACACGCTAAGTAAGCAGTTTGGGATTTTTTTAAATAAGGAAAAATGAGTATTAAATATTACTAAATTACAAACACTTCCAATTCGCTTTTTAGGTAGAAAGATGTCATATTCTCTGAAGAACTGGAACAATTATAGATTTTATAGACTTTTACTTTTCTACTAATGCTTTAAAGAGATCTAAATAAGCATAGATTAAAATGCAAAAAAATCCTCTTATTCATAACCTGTTCAAATTAAATAGCAAAAAATAGTTAAGAGTTTTCTAATGCTCTTCTATGTCTCTAAAAAGGAGAATAAGGCCCAGAGCAGTGGCTCACACCTGTAATCCCAGCCCTTTGGGAGGCTGAGGCAGGCAGATCACCTAGTCAGGAGTTCAAGACCAGCCTGAGCAACATGGTGAAATCCCATTTCTAATAAAAATACAAAAATTAGCCAGGCGTGGTGGCACAGGCCTGTAATCTCAGCTACTCAGGAGACTGAGGAACAAGAATCGCTTAAACCCAGGAGGTGGACGTTGCAGTGAGCCGAGATGGCACCACTGCACTCCAGTCTGGGCAACAAAGCAAAACTTTGCCTCAAAAAAATATACAAAATAAAATAAAAAATAAAAGTAAAAAAAAGAACTTTTTTTTTTCATATTCTGGTCAACAATATGCAACCAGCTCCCATATGTCAACACAGGCAATTTACCTCAAATTCTTTAAGCAGTTCTTCGGCTCTGAGGTGGTTACTCAGGTTGCTGATGTTTTCTGCCATCTGTGGAACAGAGTTGTTTGACCATCCCTCGATCTCATCTTTACTTAAGAGTACATCATCCCAAATGGACAGGCTTACTCTCAGCCTGTCCATGTTTTCTTCAAGTTTCTCTGCTACCTAGGAGAGAAACAGGAGCCATGGAATTCATATTCAGAGGCATAAGGTGATCATCCCCCCACCAAAGTACTAAAAATACCAATGCTTTTATCAGAAAAGTATATTCTGACTGACAAACAGAGTTTCACAAAAATTATTATAACCTAACAAGTGTACCTGACTCATGTAAAAGCTAACCAATACATAGATTTCTTCTGCCATTGGAAGAGTTGTTCAAATTTTGAGATGCTACCTTTTCATTTGTAAATTGGGATATGAACAACATCAGGTCCTTTGGTATCTACTATAACTCACTGTGAGGTTGACTTCTGCAGGACAAAGGTCATCAAGAACAGTGTTGTTTGTTTTTTTTCTTACTGTATCTGGCATTTCTCCCAGATATAGTAAGAAAAACAAATACAACACTGTTCTTTTGTTTTTTTTAATTTATTTATTTTACTTGTTGGGGAGGGACAACATGTGGAGAAATGCCAGATATAGTATGCACCTAAAGTAAAAAACTAAATAAATAAAAGAACAGTGTTGTATTTGCTTTTTCAAGTAATAAGTATTTTTATTTGTAATGTTGAGGTATAATTAGCATTAATTATATTCAAACATATTTATAATGTAATACATATGAAAGCAACCAATTTTGCACATTAAAAGTAAAATATTATCCCTTATCACTCTTCCCATAAGGCTACGCACTAAAATCCCAAAAGCTATAAATGAAAAAAATATAGCATGCTAAAAAAAAGAATGTTCTTTTAAAAGTGGAAGCATACAGGGTTTTCTGCAGTCCCCAACTTATTTGATTATATTACACAAATATCAAAATCTAACTAGTAAATTTAGCTTAAGTAGGGAACCACTGTACTTCTGAAGCTAGATTTTGATAGAGGGCAACAGAATCACTGAATTTTTTAGCTGGAAGATAATGTAAAATATTTATGTATTGATACATAGCATTCCAGAAAAATCAAGTGACTTGTTCCGTGGTCACATAGCTAGTAAGTGACAGAACAAGAACTCAAACCCAAACATGTAAAGTACAAGTGCAATGGTTTCCAATGCAAAATTATAGCCTTATTATTTTAAATTATATATTATGGTTTAATATTTTATAGAATATATATGCATTCTTCTTTTATATCTATAATTTCATAGTTTGGGAAAGAAAAGCATTCAGTTATAATTTGTTATGACTGAGGCTATCAAGTGAAATTTCCAAAAGCCTGAGAATAAGTTTTAACAAAGCAGATTAATTTTTTACTATTTCTAAACTTTACGTGAGCACTGTTTTTCTTCAGAATATAATTTTGCATTTAGCATTAAATGTTAAAAGTGAAATTCGGCCTGGTGCTGTGGCTCACGCCTGTAATCCCAGCACTTTGGGAGGCCAAGACAGGTGGATCACCTGAGGTCGGGAGTTCGATACCAGCCTGACCAACATGGAGAAACCTTGTCTCTTCTAAAAATACAAAATTAGCTGGGCACGGTGGCACATGCCTATAATCCCAGTTACTTGAGGCCTGAGGCAGGAGAATCTCTTGAACAAGGGAGGCAGAGGTTGCAGTGAGCCGAGATCACGCCATTGCACTCCAGCCTGGGCAACGAGCAAAATTCCATCTCAGAACAACAACAAAAAAGAGATTCACATCCTTGAATAACTCTTTGTCCAAAAACGTGATTGGGAAATGTGAATACTTAAACGGTTCACAGAATCTTACATCCAGCCATTTGTCCACGGTGCTCTCCATGTCTGCTTTCACCAAGCTGAAATCACTACTGTGAATTTTTTTCAGCTCAGACAACAAGTGTTTTCCTTTGCTGGTAAAGTTATCCAAGTCTTTCTGTTTATAATTCATTTTGTTCCTGGCAGTTTCATGCTGTGGATAAATGGTTTCTTAATTAATATAATAGTCAGTGATAAGTCATGGATTTAAAACCATTTGCCTCTAAGAAATTTAATTCATAATGACCTTATGCAGAAATTAGTGACATTAATTAACTATATGAATATACATAAAACCATTTTCTTGAATTGCTAGAGTCCTAGAATGTCAGTATTCCTAGGGGAAAAAATGTTGAACTCGTTAGCGTGAATTATCCACATCTAAGTATACTGAGAAGAATTGTGCAGAGAACTGTTTCATGAGTAAAAACCAGATCTACTAAAGCAGAATACCAATATATTTATGTGTGCATAGAATTGTGCAGAGAACTGCTTTATGAGTAAAAACCAAATTTACTAAAGCAGAATACCAGCATAAATACACTTTAAATTTTACCTTGGAAAAGGCCCATTTAAGATCCTCCTGATCTTTTATGGTAGTTCTGGTTACAATCACACTGCTGGCATTTTCCAGGACTTTAGATACAGCTGACTTTAGGTTCTGATATTCTCTCATTAAGTCAATTAGTCCACAGCATTGACCCTGACTGTAATGATTAAAGAAAATATATTATTTTGTGTCATGTATCCAGTTCCCTACAATTGGACTTGATGTTTCACTATATAAAGGTATTAATATTGATAGATGGATGCTGGAACCAAGAGAAAAGCATATTTCTACACACTGACCTCAGACTAATGCTGCTGAAAAGCAAATTTCTACATACTGACCTCAAACTAGTGCTGCTGGTTAATCCTACTTACTCTAATGTCCAAAATATTCTCTGTGAATGAGGCATGCACACAACCATTGAAACCAAATCTATGAACTCAATGACAAAAAAGCAATATATGTTCTTGCCAACTCAAACTTACTAGATGAGTCACCCAAATATATTTTTAATGTCTTTTTCCATGTTGTTTTAATTATTTCATAATGACATATGTTTCAGGAAAGAAAACAACAATAAAGCATAAACCAAAACTAACAAATATAATTATTAGTAATGAAAACATATGTCAGATTTTCTCTTCCATCTCAATGTAATAAATTCTCATTGGATATGACTCCCCTGAAAACTGTCAAAATGAGAAGATAGTTGTTGTTTATAAAAATAAGGTGGTCTACAACCATATCACTCTGAATATACCTGATCTCATTTGATCCTGTGAAGGTAACCAGGGTCCAGCTTGGTTAGTACCTGGATGGGAGACCCTCTGGGAATACTGGAAGCTGTAGGTTTTTTTTTTTTTTTCTTTTTAAGAAACTAACACACCAACAAAAAATGGCCAGGCGCCATGCCTCATGCCTGTAATCCCAGCGCTTTGGAAGGCCAAGGCAGGCTGATCGCTCGAGGCCAGGACTTCAAGCGATCAGCCTGCCTTGGCCTTCCAAAGCGCTGGGATTACAGGCATGAGGCGTGTGGATCACGAAGTCAGGGGTTCAAGATCAGCCTGGCCAACATGGTGAAACCCCGTCTCTACTGAAAATACAAAAATTAGCCGGCTGTGGTGGTGCATGCCTATAATCTCAGCTACTCAGGAGGCTGAGCCA
Source organism: Sapajus apella (assembly GCF_009761245.1). Taxonomy (NCBI): domain Eukaryota; kingdom Metazoa; phylum Chordata; class Mammalia; order Primates; family Cebidae; genus Sapajus; species Sapajus apella. Next base: position 4,797,055 of record NW_022437045.1, on the reverse strand, counting down.
GGAGAATGGCTTGAACCCAGGAGGTGGAGTTTGCAGTGAGCTGAGATAAAAAATCAGCTGGGCTTGGTGGTGCTTGCCTGTAATCCCAGCTACTTAGGAGGCTGAGGCATGAGAATGGCTGGAACTTGGATGGCAGAAGTTGCAGTGAGCCAGGATCACACCACTGCACTCCAGCCTGGGCAATAGAGAGAGACTGTCTCAATAAAGAAACAACAACAAAATAATAAAATGCCTTTGAGCAAGCAAATTTACATCTAGAGATTTTTCTAAAGAAATCAAATTATGCGCACTTAGATTTAGGTAAAATGATATTCTTTACACCATTATTTGTAGAAGGAGAAAAAATAGAAATACCCAAAATGTTAAAAACAGGTCAATAAATATATACTGATACATTCTTATGATAGAACCATACAACCTCTAAGAAATCACAACTTAAGATAATGTTTAATAATATGGAATAAAGTTTGTACAATATGATTCAATATAAAATGCCTACATTAATAGTCTACATTGTATAATGTGTTCTGAATTTTGTTTAAAAGGCATTTGTACATGATGTAAAGTATGTGTTAAGGTTCATTTTTCTAAATGCATATGAATGTCCGATTGTTCTAGTACCATTTATTGAAAAGCTTATTCTTTCTCCACCAAACTTTCTTTACATCTTTGTCAAAACAATTGACTATTTCTAGACTCTGTTCCACTAGTTTATATGTTTATCCTTTAGCCTATGCCATACTGAAAGTAGCCAGTATAAGTTCTCCAATTCTTTTTTGTTATTTATCTATTTACCTATTTACTCATTTATTTTAGGTAACAGAGTTACCAGCAAAGTCCTCCAATTCTTTTTCAAAATTGTACTGGCTATTCTAGTAGGTCTTGTGTTTTTGCACATACATTTTGAAATCATCTTATCAATTTTTGCAAAAATTCTGTGGGCATTTTGATTGGGATCTTATTGATATTAAAAAATACCTCAATAATAAAAAACCCCAAGTTAGCCAATTTGAATATTTAAAAAGATATACAGATTGCAAATAACATATCAAAATATGTTCAATATCAGTCATCAAGGATATACAAATTAAAAACTAAATGTGCCAATTCTTGGCACAATGCTTATGAGTTAGTCCCGCTCCACAAGGAGCAGTTAAACACACACACACACACACACACACACACACACACAGAGAGAGACACACACACACAGAGATAGAGATAGAGAGAGAGAGATGGCTCTACACATCTAGTAGAATGTCAAACAAGCAAATAAACAAAAACGTCACAATACTAAGTGGTGGAAATTATGTGGAGCAGCTGGAACTCTTACATGACTGGTGTGAGTGCAAAATGGTGCAACCACTTGAAAAATGGTTTGGCAGGTTCTTATAAAGTTAAACATATATGTTGCTATACAACCCAGAGTCTCACTTTTCGTACACAAATGAAATCAAAACTTACGTACATGCAAAAACTTGAATGTGAATGTTTATAGATACTTTATTTATAATCATCCAAACTGGAAAGAACCCAATTGTCCATCAACTAGTAAATGAATAAACTGTAGTACACCCATGCAGTGGAATATTCAGCTGTAAAAAATGAACTACTGACACACACAACAACATATGCTGTGCTAAATAAAAGAAGCCAAGTCACATTCTATGTGATTTTGTTTATATATGATTCTAAGAAAAAACAAAACTATAGATGTGGAAAACTGATCTCTCATTGCCAGGGTGCTAATGGCAAGGGGAAGGGATAAGGACATTTTTTTAAGTGGTAGAGCTTTGGTTGTGAACTTTAACAGTTACACAACTGTACCTCAATTACAAACAAGTACAACAAAATTAGAAAATTAAAAGTTAAGGCTATCATGGTAACACTTCATAACTGTTGACAACTCCTGCTTTAAGCATTTAATTTCACATGCAATTGGGTTTGTTTGTTTGTTTTTGTTTTTGTTTTTGAGACACAGTCTTGCTCTATTATCCAGACTGGAGTGCAGTGGTGCGATCTCGGCTCACTGCAACATTCACCTCCCCAGTTCAAGCGATTCTTCTGCCTCAGCCTCCCAAGTAACTGGGATTACAGGCACTCTCCATCACACCTGGCTAATTTTTGTATTTTTGGTAGAGATGGGATTTCACCATGTTGGACAGGGTGGTCTTGAACTCCTGACCTCAGGTGATCCTCCCACTTTGGCCTCCCAAAGTGATGGGATTACAGGCATCAGCCACTGTACCCAGCCTGTAATTGTTATCTTAAAGCAACATTCTCAATAAAGTTCTGTAAAAACTAAGTAAATGTTTAATGTTATGACAGTGACACAGAATACCTAAAATGGTAAAATATATTTAACTACTGATCACATCAACACAAAACAGGCAATGTCCTAATCACAAAATAAGTCGGAAGCTAAAGACAAGAGCTGGGCTGGCTTTGACTTACTTTTCATGAATTAGTCTTTTAGTATCATCCCAGGTGACCTCTAAGCGGTTTATCTCCCTGTCAACTTCAGGTGCAAAAGCTACATCTTTCTGGGCAATTTGCTTGGCTTTGTCTTTCAACCAACATAGTTCATGCTCATGAGAATTCAATTCATCTTCTAGTTGATTAAACACTCTTAACCTGTGAATTAAAATGTTATTTTCCTATTAATTTACTAATAGCAGTAAATCAATATTTCCTCTCCCAAAGTATATGATGAGTCCATAAAGCGCTCGTTTGGTCAACTAGAAAAACTTTTAACACAGAAACTAAATTAATGTTTGTCAATGGATAAAGTTACTTTTAAAGTTAATTTTGCAAAATAACTCAGACTGTACCTCAGAAAACACTGAAAATCATTCTTACTACTCACCATCAACCTTCTATTAAGTTTGTATTTTCTTTCTACTTTGATGGTATAAGATTTTCAAAACTAAAGCTGACCTCGTAGGCCACATAGGTAAATACTTATTGTAAAATCATTGGTAAGAAGTGTTTCTGGTCCATGAGGTTCAATCCATGTAAATAATAATGCTTAAGGATGATAATTGTTTCATTCAGTATCAAATTAGATTTACTGAGCTCTGCATACATATATATATACCTAAATTACTTACCTTGTTGAGAAGATTACCATAAAGAAATGATCATTTTTTGTCCCTAATCTATTAATATCTGAGCATTTATAAAAAGTGGACATATTGCCAGCCATAGTGGCTCATACCCATAATCTCAGCATTTGGGGAGGCCAAAGTGGGAGAATTGCTTGAGACCAGGAATTCAAGACCAACCTGGGCAACACAGCAAGACCCCTATTTCTACAAAATTAAAAAAAAAAATTAGCTGGGTGCAGTGGTGCATGTGTATAGTTCCAGCTGTGTGAGAGGCTGAGGCTGGAGGATCGCTTGAACTCAAAAGTTTGAGGCCACAGTGAGCCATGATGGCACCATTGCACTCTAGGCTGGGTGACAGAACAAGACCTTGTCTCAGAGAAAAAAAAAGTGGCCACATAGAGGCAGCCATTGACTCTTCATTCTTACAGTTTGATATAGCACTGTAGAGTTCACACGGTGAGTATACATGCTTTATCCCATTTAATTCCCAAAAGGTGGTGGCTGGGGGCAGGTGTTCTTATTATCCCCACCTTACAAGAAGAGAAGAGGTTTCTCAAGGTGGCATAGTGAAGCATTAGTGTGGCTGGAATTTAAATAAGTCCACTAATTCAATATAACATTTTCTGCATCTGAAGTGTGATTCTGGTGAGTGCGGTGTTGTGGCTACTGATGTGGCTCTTTAGCCCAACCTGGGCTTTCTGCTCTAGCAATTTTAGGGTCTCCTGTCTGCTTGACCCAAGAACACCATGCCACCCTGCAGCAACAATGCTACCGCTGGCTTCCACAGTGAGCAACATTAGGCACTTTGTTCTCTCTTTATTCTGGAGGCAATTTTTCCTTCCCAAGTATCATTCTCTTTTGTAAATTGATTGTTAAACTGGTCAGATAATTTATTTCCTATAAAAAGTATAATCTCAGGAGCCCAGTCCTAATATATACTCCACTATCATCTAACAAAATATTTGATTCTGGTTAAAAGGAAACAACCACAGTGGTCTAGTCAGGATCAGCATGATCTTTACCAATTATGAAGACCTTGGCATGAATGCATTTCAGCTGTTTCTTTGCCCACTGGGAAAAAAATGGAAGAGAAAGTGGCCCTGAAAACAGGAGTCAGAAGGTTCTATTAAGAAGAAAAAAAGATTGACAAGAAGGCTGCAGTTTAAGAAAACAATTCCTTTTCAAATTTACTAAGGAAACTCATCTTTGACCAGTAGCTTCTCAAATGAACACACCTGACAAAAACTCAACCTTGCTTACTTAAACCCACTCCTCTGCCTCTTCATACCTCTAAGCAAACAGTTAAAAGTAGACTCTGCCAAGCTGATTGGTTTCACTTCAAATGAACACAGAACTCAGCAGCTCATCACTTTCCTAAGCTCCTCTCTCCAAGAGAAGTTTCACACCATTTTCTCTCCTCTAACATCTACCATACCTCTGAATTAACAAGCTTACGCCAGTCTTTACCAAGAGGCTATCAGTCACCAGCAAGGAATTCCCTTCTACATTTTTACCACCAAAACTACTAGGATCACTCCCTTCCTCTCTTCTGCCTTCATATTTTTAATAGAAGATGAGTCCCTTCTCCCATTGGTAAAAAATTGTTTAAAAATAGATAATAGGATCTACATATTCTTTGCCCATAAACAGACTTTAGGGAAATCCTTAAGGAATCCAAAGAAATTTTAGTACTTCTCAAATGTCAAATTAGTCATTAACCTTATCTTCAAACTGGTAAAAAAAATTAAAAAGTTGCTAAATATGGTACTGCAAACAAAAAAGTATCTGAGACAGTTCTCAATCAATTTAGAAGTTGATTTTGCCAAGGATAAGGACATGCCTGGGAGAAGCAAACAGGAAATCACAGAATCAGTCTGTGTTCTATACCTTTCTCCAAAGATGATTTTGAGGGCTTCAACATTTAAAGGGGAAAGTGGGCTGGAGGGGAAAGAGAGAGCATAAGGTTAATTCATGTGTTGCAAGAGAAATGAAGCAGGCAGTGAATAGTCAATTATGAATTCATCTCGTGCTCATTAAATCAGCACTTTACCTAAGATAAGGTGGACATGTAGAGTAGCTACCTACGGAGATATTTAACTTTTTCTCTGTACCTCTCTGCTTAGGAACAAAAGGAAAGGCAGCTTTTTGCATGACTCAGCTCTCAGCTATATTTCCTTCTTTTGGCAGAGTGAATTGGGATCCTGAGTTTTTATTTTCCTTTCACGGTACTCATACAATTTTGTGTAAAAGTTAATTCCAGAACAAATACAAAATAAAAGAGACAGGTGGCTGTGACAGTTTCCTTTACCTCTGCTGAAGAGCTTGGCGAGTAGGTTCCTTCAATCGTTCTTTGTCAGTCCTTTCTTCAATGCTCTCAATGCTTTTCAGCAGCTCCTCTTTCTGGTCTTGGAATGCTTTTTTCAACACTGCAAGGGCATCTGCCTCACTCTGCTTGGTTCCCAGAAGGTTCTGGATCCTCTCTAACTCTCCAAAGAGCTGATCAACCGTGGCTCTGCAGGAAGTCCTCTGCTCAGAGCTCCCACTTTTCAGATGGTATTGGGCTTTGGAAAGAATACCATCAAGACTGACGGCAGTAGATTCTAATGCTTTAGCATCTTGAATAGCATCATTGAGGTTCTTTTCTATCAGATCAGACTGGTTCTTATTCATACTGTTGGTTGCTTCCACCATTTGCCTCAGCTGGTGGAGAACACTGGACAGAGAGGCATGGCTCTGGAGGAATTCTGCCAAATGGGACAGGGCAAGCTGCCGCCTCTCCACAACCTGGCTGGCCTCCTCAAACAGTTGGAAGCAGTCCTCAGCCTTGCCCTGCAGGAGATGGAGGTCCTCAGCTCGGCCCAGAGAACCCAGCTTTGCTAAGTGACCCTGCAGACTCTGCAATTCGCCCTTTTTGCTCTCTACGTCTGCTGTGTGGTCCTGGAAAGGAAGAGAGAATTACTGATTCCTCAGATACACTACAGTCTATGACAGGGATATTCTACAGGATTTGTGATATGAAGATCTATTTTAAGTGCCATGGATAGTGTAGTACTTTAAGGTCATCTACAGTGAATCAGAAAATTCACAAAATTTTCTGTTTTGCTGATCCACATGTTTCACATAAAACACAACTCTATTTTGGAACTATGTAATTAATTCTCTGAAAAAAAAATTCTTTGTGGATAGAAATTGTTAGTTAAAAGAAATAAAAACATTGGAAGATTCTTAAAGATGCCAATATATATTTTACATTTTAATTTTAACATTTTAAAGATGCATATATGTATATACAAATATTTGTATTTAGATATCTTATATTTTCTGTATTTTAACTTTTAAATTTTAAAAGATGCATGTATTTAAAAACTCTAGATTTAAACATTTAGAAGGCGTATATGTGTATACATACAAGTCTTTCAAAATCTAAAGGTTTCTTTTTTTAACTAACAATTTCTATCCACAAAATCCATGAAGAAATCTTTTTCAATTAAATTAGTTCCAAATCAGAGTTATATTTTATGCAAGACTGCTGTATAGGAAATTTGGCTAGCTTACAATAAATCGTGCTTAAAATCTAGCAGAAAATTGGCAACATTCTCATTATGGTTCCCATTAAAAAGAAATTATCACCAATCTTAATCTTGACAACAATGACTTTAAGGCTCCCCTCAGTTTGACTACAAGATAGCTTCCTCTTGACTGCAGATCCCGACCTTTCTTTACTTAAAGCATTTACTTTAGAAAACTTGTAATTGTAAATTCATTATCTGCCCCTTTGAGAGGTTAATCTTAGAGCTCTGGCCAGTTTTCCACCTCTGGAATATTTTTCTGAAGGACCAGAGAGCCATCTCTTTGAAATGAAGTGAAGATAGCTGCTCTCTCTCAGTCTCTTTGGAGGGTAGAGCCTAAATTCCCTGGATATCTTCCTCCAAGATGTAAAACTACCTCCTATCCTGAAGGTAGGAGAAAGTTGCTTTTCCCTGCCACAGGATCAATTAGCAAACCCAGCAAGGAGTGAACACTCAATAAATATGAAATGTTTTTTTGTTCAGTGTTGCTATATGTGTACTATGTAGCTTATCTCCATTATTTCAATGCTTTATGATCAATATCTGAATTTTCCAATGTTTTCTGGTGCCAGAATAGATATAATGTGTTGGGACTCAGAAAGTGATACCCTAAAATATCCTACTTCAGACTTTAAACTGAGAAAACCTGAGGAACAGCAAATTCATAGAAGAGCTTTTCTTGATGCTCCCTTATCTGACTAAGGAAAGTTCCTCCAGAAAAAAATATAATCATCAACTAGGGAAGACTAATCCACAGGAAAGTCCCTTACAGTCTGACATCTCACTCAGAGAGACTTTTAGCCCAGGCTGCCGTCTGTAATTCTGAGGTATGCTACCTGAGAAACTTCTTCTGCGTGATAAGACAGCCTTTGTTCATGGTGCATCTCCTGCCCTCACCCTTCCACAGCTTTTCCCTATCACTCTCCTGAAGCCTCAGCCCCAATTTCCTTCTGTATGGAATAACAACTTTCATCATCTGGTTATCCTTTGAGCCTCACATTTTGTGGGGCTCCCATACAATATGCACATAATAAATATGTTTGCCATTTCTCCTGTTAATTTGTCTATTGTCAGTTTCTTTCATAGACTGAAATTAATTGAACCTTCAGGGGGCAGAGGAAAGTTCTTTTCACCCTTCATATGCATAATTTATAAATAAGGGAAATAAGTTTTAAATTGCTTTAAAGCTGAATAGTAATTAAGAAAAACTATATCATTAAAGTATTTGAATTCAGCATTAGTTTTCAGTATTGAAGTGAAACGAATAGTAGCTGAAATGAAACAAGTTTGTTGAAATAAAACTATTTGTTGCTTTTTCTTTAAGGAAATTCATGGAAAGCACTCACAAGTACTGATAACTTTGGTGATTATACTATTGGACCAAGAAAAATAAATAAAACTATTTGTTTTATTTCCATAGTAATGGAAATAAAGCAAACAGTAATTCAGAAAACTATATCACTTAAGTATTTGAATTCAGCATTGAAATTAAAACAAACTGGGAAACTTAAAAAGGGACATTCTTATCACTTTATACTAGAAATCACTAGAAATCATTTGCTCCACTATGAAGAGACAGTTTCTTAAGAAAGTTGCCAATTTTATCTAAAGTGGCTTTATCTGCTTAATTTTTCTGAATAATTTATTGCTTTAACTCATATACTCAATTATTAAACCATTTTCATATAAATAAAAGTCAAGTTTCCACCATTAAAATTTTTTTTAAGTGTTGCATGTCTTTTTAATTTGAGAACCCTCTTTTATGAAAAAATTCTTCTTCAATCTTAAAAGAACACACTTTACCTTGTGGCGAGTAAGAGCTACTTGATGGTCCATTATGCTAATCTCAGAAGTAGCTTGTAATTCACTGAGAAACAGCTTAATCCAGATAGAAAAGGAAAGCAGCAGCTCATCAAATTGCTGGTGTTCAGCAACCACAGACTGAAGAAAATTAATCCTATGTATGCAAAGTATTAAAGTTAAAATGTCCCATAAGTGAACAGAAAGGATTAATAATACATTTTGGGAATTAACTTTACCCAAGGGCAAAAGCAATGTTGTCATACATGAACACTCTATACCTCTTGATGATTTTTACTTCCCAAATGCTGCTTTACTCAAAATCTTCCCTGTCTCAGTTAACATTGCCATCATCCACCCTGATGGTTCTATGAGGCATTCTTCATCTTTTCTTTCTTTATAAGAACATCTAATCTATGGATACCCTCTCAGCACAATATATGTCCCAAAACTGAATGAAATTCCTAGAATTCTGATGACTTAGTATATGTTATCAGTAATAATTATTGTTATGTTAAATTGCTGTTTGCCATGAAAGTAACCAAATTTTTTAATCAATTGTATCTTTAACCATGGCTAGCCTAAAATTTTGTCATCTATAGACAATTATTGTTTTACTTTTTTTCTTCTCAAAAAGTGGTTTATAGTCAGCTGCTATCCAAAATTTGCTTTTTCATTAAGGAAATTTATGGAAAGGACTCTTACAAGTACTCTTAAATACAGATTTCTTGATAACTTTGGAGATTATACTATTTGGCTAAGAAAAAACTTCCATGGCTGGGTGCAGTGGCTCACGCCTATAGTCCCAATTCTTTGGGAGGCCAAGGCAGGTGGATTACTTGAGGTCAGGAGTTTGAGACTAGCGTGGCCAACATGGAAAACTCCATTTCTACAAAAAATATAAAAATTAGCCATGTGTGGTGGTGCACAACTATAATCCCAGCTACTTAGAAGGCTGAGGCATCACTTGAATCCAGAAGGCAGAGGTTGTAGTGAGCCAAGACTGCATCACTGCACTCCAGCCTGGGCAACAGAGTGAGACTCTGTCTTAAAAGAAAAAAAAACTTCGAGGACTCAGATTAAAAAGCTGATACATTCATGAGATTTGCTAACCCAACATCAAGCAGAAAAAGAGTTAATTACATGGGACTGAACTAACAGAGGCCAGAAATACTTTTTTTAATGGCTTTTTGTTTGAAACATTGCTTATCCTTTTTATGTTTTCATTTCCAGAGTCAAGATAATTTTTTTTCCTTTTCCCTCTCTACTTGATTCTCCAGAATTTGGAAACTATTTGTGAGTATTCTTTATGTATTGTAATATAGTTATTTGTAAATGTTCAATAAGCCTATGTTTTGTAACAGGATACAATTGGAAACATTGGTTATTTTACCAAGGCTTTGACTGGAATGGCATATTTTTAGATATGATCAGACTGCTTTGAGGAATGGAGGTCAACTTTATAGAGCCAATGAAGAGCCCCTTGGGAAGATTGGCCTTATATTTTTCTATGTGATGCCTTTATAAAATTTGTGACCTGTGGTAAGTAAAGAATGTCACTTTCTGAAAGGCCCACAAATCTCAAGTTATATTGGGACCTTGAGAAGAAACGAATTCACCCAATTCATATGGATGTCTGCAGGCACAGATAAATCTTTGGCTTGATTAACCTTGAGAGACTTTTGAAGGTTTAATCTGAGATTTCTTATGAAGAAAGCACCAGCAAAGCCAATTTTTAAAAAGCTTATGTGGCCAATCATTAACCTTGCTGCACTTTATATGGATAATTAGGCCAAGCATAATAAGACTAAAATTTATCTTGCAAATAATTTGGCCCTATGATAATTTGTCTTTGGTAGAAATGGGGGGCTGGAGAGAGAACATTATGTTAAAAAACTATCGTATGCGTGTTATTAGATTCTAACTTTGTTCATTGTTTTTGAGCTTTTATTATTTTCTAACAATTTGGACTTCAGAATCCTGAATTCTTTCCGGGCTACAAGCTTCCAAACTAAGGTTTTCCAAATCTTCCTTTCATTTTCCTTATTTTATGTATTCTTTTTTTTTGGAGATAGAGTTTCACTCTTGTTGCCCAGGGTGAAGTGCAATGGTGTGATCTAGGCTCACTGCAAATTCTGCCTCGTGGGTTCAAGCTATTCTCCTGCCTTAGCCTCCCAAGTAGCTGGGATTACAGGTGCCCACCACCACACCAGCCTAATTTTTGTATTATTAGTAGAGAGGGGTTTCACCACATTGGCCAGGTGGGTCTCAAACTCCTAACCTCAGGTGATCCATTTGCCTTAGCCTCCCAAAGGGCTGGGATTACAGGTGTGAGCCACCATGCCTGGCCAAAACTGCTTTTCTTAAAGTCCCACAAAGGGCAGCTAGACAACTAAACTTTGGGAGAAATAACAGAAATTTATAAGTAAACAGCCTATGTGCCTGCTGATGTATTGACTTCTCGGAAAGTTCACTTGACCATCAATCTGAACTACATTCCAGAAAAACCTGTTCAGATTGCTACTGTAATCTGAAGATGCTTCACAAACTCTAGAAAAACAAGTCTATAGACTACTTTAGACATTAACCTTCGTTTTTCTTCTGTTTCCTTAGAAATGCCTCTTATTAAAGATGTGTTTGCCTGCATCATCTACAGAGGCCCAGCCCATTTGCAATGCCACCCTCTGGAATGGGACAAAGATATTTAACTGAACTGATCTTTTCTCAGGACTGAGACACTGACTAAAGAAGACATGGAACAATATGTTTCAGTCTGCTTTTTTTCTGTGTATCTTGATTTGCTTTTCCACTCCTTTGTCTTTCTCTATCAAATAACTTTTCTTTTTCTTTTTATTTTAGTGAGACAAGTATCACTCTGTTGCCCAGGCTTCAGTGCAGTGCTGTGATCACAGCTTCCTGTAACTTCAAACTCCTGGTCTCAAGTAATCCTCTTGCCTCAGCCTTCGGAGAAGCTGAGACTACAGTTACATGCCACCATGCCTGGATAGTTTTTTTTTTAAATTTTTCTTGTAGAGATGAGGTCTTGCTATGTTTCCCAAGCAGTCCTCTCACCTGGGCCTCCCAAAACTCTGGGATTATGGGCATGAGCCATCACACTCAACCTCTATCAAACAAATCTCTTCGAAACTATTCATTTAGCTTTTAATATGTGAAACGGTTTTTAAGTTTCAAAGTGGGAACTGAAGAAAACCAAAATATTTTACTCTAAAATATATTCCTTTGACAAATTCTGAAATGATCCTGTAAAGCTGTCTTTTGCGGGGAGAATTTGCTTCTGTAGATCTGTAGAGAATCTTCACTAATGCAGCTCGCCCTGCCTTTGTCCAGATCTAGGAAAGATAAACTGAGAGTCAAACACTATAAAGACCTGAAAGAGACAATTGCCATCTATTTTTCTTGAGAGCTATACCTATGAGGTTTCATCTACATAGCAAGACCAGCTTTTCTAGCTAAGCTTCTTCGTTTCTCCCTCCAATAACATGTCTTGCCATGAAAATCTGTTTTGGGCCATTTTCTGAGCTCACAGTTTTTCTATAACCTCCAGATGGTATATATTCTGTATGTCAATGGAGGTTGAGTCTTCATTCTGGAGGCTCCTGTGTATATTATATATTAAATAAATTTATATTCCTTTTCTATTAATCTGCCTCATGTCAGTGACTTTCTAACCTCTAGGGGACAAGGGCCTTGGCCCCTACAATCCTCACACCCTGCCCCCACCACACTATACATTGATTCTGTGCTCTTCTCTCCATTTCCACTGCCCCTACCCTGGTCTAAATTTCTTCACTTCTTGCCTGACATTCAACAGCCTTCTAACTGGCTTCCTCCCTCCCACCTTTGACTCCTTACAATCTACTCTCTAGATAATAACTAGACATGATTTCATGTGATAGAACATTACCTGTCCTGCTTAAACACTAGGTAGTTTCCCGTTGCACTTAAGAAGGCAAAACCCCAAACTCCTTACTGTGGTCTACAAGAAAATTCACATTATCTACTTCTCTGGCCTCATCTGACACAACTCTGCCCCACATTCCGATTGACCTCTCTGTCTTCCAATATAACCAACTCATTACTGCCTTAGAGCTTTTGCCATTTTTGCGCCCTTTGCCTGCGTGGGTCTGCTTCCTGCACAGCACACAGATGTTAATCAGGTGTCATCTCCCCAGAGAGGCCTTGCTTGACCCCCATTCTAAAGATACACCAGCCTGCAGTCCCTGTCACACCACCCTGTTTTGTTGTCTTAATAATACTGAATGTTGCCTGAAATTGTCGTTTGTTCACTTGTTTAATTATATATTTATTTCCGCCCCCACCCCCAGCTCCTTCCTCCCCTCTCTCCACACCATGAGAGTATGGACTGTATCTGCCTTGCTTACTGCTGTATCCCCAGCACCTAAAAAGTTGCCTAGGATATCATCAGCGATCAATCAATGCATTTGTGATAAATGAATTAGTTAATAAATAATAGGTGATCAGAGATCAAAATCCAGACACATTAAAGCTAATACCTTCATCAAACACTAGTATTTATTAAAATGGTTTGTCTACAAAGTTCAACTTTTAAATCAGTTTTCATGTTTTAATATTTACAAAATCCTCTACACATTACCCTTATATGCACACATTATATTTTAAATACCTTCACACATTTGTATCACTTTAAAAGCTCTTTACTTTCCCTCTAAGGGATAGGCAGAGGACACATACTGCTTTGTTTTACAAAATTGGTTGCCTTTCAAGAGTTGGCATCAAATTTTTCTGTAAATTTCTGAACCCATTCAAATGTCCCTTTTTTGTTCCTATAATACTTCGTGTTCACCCCTTGTTATTCCCACACTAATATGTATATTATTTGGGGTTAGGTTTTGTTTATTTTTATGGCTCCTGGTCCTGATATGGTACCTTGTACTCAGCAAGTACCTAATATACATTTGTTGATTGATTGAGTACATGAATAAATAAACAATAGAAAAAATATAAGCTCCGTGAAAGTAAGGGATGAAACTCTTTATTGGTGCTATCTCCAGCACATAGAAGAGTATGCTACTCACTGTGGAAACTCAATAAATATTTGCTGAGTGAACGAATTTTTTAAATGGACAAAAAGGTTAAATTTATCTTGCTTACTCCAAAAGATCTATATTAAAATGAAATATACTAGCATATGTGTATAAAATGCCTCTGGTTGAGAAATGTCACATGAAATAATATTTTAGGTACCATTTTTCCCACACAAAACAGCTTATGTAATAAATAATACAAACATTAGTAATCCTACTCTCTTTCATCTATTTCAACTGGTTTAATCACTTGCCCTTATTTTAAAACTAAATTGTGAATCGGGATTCATTAGAAATGCTCAGCTTTGTGGACCTTGATTTTCAAAGTGAAAGTTTTCTTCCCTTCTGTAGTTATCAGCTGAGTAGTTGGAGTTAAATAAAAGTAAACAAAACTATGCTTTCTTAATTTATATGATCATCGTTTAAAAGCAAATGAACAATATTGGAAGATTTATCTTTTAGAACCCACCTTTTGTTAATTATCTGGGGTAAATCTCTCCATCTCTCATCCAACTGCTCCAAATGTAGTTTCAGCATTTTCACATCCTCTTTGGAGGCTACCGAAAACAATGATTCCTTCAGTTGCAAAAGTTTGCTATAGAATGAGGCCTGGGATAGAACTTCATTTTGCAGTGCCTGAAACAAACAAGACATTACGGATCTCATCCCAACATGAATGAAAAGTAAGGACCACGCAACACAGGGGGTTCTTGCCCAAAGAATTTGCATTTTTGCAAAATGGAAGTCACTGGGGCCAGGCTGAAGAGAGCTTTTATTACTTGATTTAGAAATGGATCCACTTGGATCCATTTCTAATGGAATTTGGTTCCATTCCATTAAAGGTTAAGTGGATCCATTTCTAAATCAAGTAATAATATGTGACTGAAACCTGAATAAGTTTTCTGGAGTCTGAGTTATAAGTTAGGCAAATCAAGAAGCTGTAGAGTTTCTTTCAGGATAAAGAGACTGAGTAGGCAAAGAGAATCAAAGAAAAACTATTGACAGAGAGATCAGTGCAAAGCTAACAGTAAGAGATGCATTGTAGTCTGGGACACGTTCTCCCTCTCTGTTTAGAGACTAGATTAGGCCAAATGGGAGAACTTAAGGGCTCTTCATTTTACTTTTAAGCAATAGAACTCCTTCATTTAAAAATTTAATCAGGCAGTGAATCTCTTAAGGGCTGTGAGGTGCATGAAAGTTGTGGTTCCTACCTAATAAGAGCTAAAATATAAACACTCCAATAAATTGGTAACAATAAAAAAAGATGTTAAGTAAAATGATAGGTACAGCATGGCAGACAGTAAGTAGATGCTTGTGGAAATGCTTTCCTTCCCTTCCTAGTGAGGCCACACATGTAATACATGCAAGATCACTAAAGGGATTAGAGGCAGGAGTACATAGCCTGTGCATGACAGGTAAGACCATGAAGCAGAATTGCTGCTTACACTGGGTACAAAGGAAAGAAACAGGGCAGGATGCAGAGCCCAAAGGTGGGAATGCACAAGTCAGGTCCAGCCCACGAGGTGAGGCTGCCTTACTGATGCAATGTCAGGATGCAGAAGCAACAGAGTTTGCAGTCCTCTCAGTCATATGGCATCTAGTTTCCACGTGAAGATGTGCAGCAACAGTTTTAATGCCCAGGTAGCCTTGTGTCAATGTTCTCATTTATAAGAAAAAGATCTGTGATGTCGCTTCTGGGAACACCCCATGTGTATATGAAAGAAGACAGGAGCCAGATTGTAGATCAGAATTGCCCTTTATTTTATGCTTAGGGCAGGAAACAGTCACTATGGGTTTCTGAGAAGGGACTTGGTGGAAGGTGAGTGCAGACATCAGTGTTTAATAAATCAGAAAGTCAGGAGAACCAGGAGAATGGAGTACCCACTCAAGTCAAGGAAGGAGAACATTTAAAGGTGGGGCAACAGATTCAGATGCTACAGACACTGGTGACAGAGTTTTCAGAGAATCAGTTACAAAAGGTAAAAGAACATAGCTTCCTCTTAAATGTCTTATGAAAGTTGATGGGAGAAAGTTGGAATATAAATCTGTAATGCAACAAATCTCTTTTGAGAAACAATTTTGACTGTTGGATTTTCTGGCATAGATAGCATTGTTTGAGGCAAGATATTAATCTCTAGAAATCAGTGACATTGTCTTTAGCTTCAATTATACTCAAAGATTTTCTTTCTTTTAGTTTAAAAGATTGACTTCTTCAAGTATGAAATAAACTTTGTCTTTCTACTCATTACCTACATTTGTGCTCATTTTTTTCTTGCATGAAAATAATCATTACTGTGACTTCTTTTTACATCCTATTTCTTATTTCTTTAAAAGAACACCCTTTATTGCCCCAAATTCACATACATATCAAAGTAGAGAGATTATACCTATTTCCAGCCTCAGAAATTATGAACTGATAGCCAACCTCTTTTCATCTATATTCCTACCCATCATTTCCTCTCCTTTGCCAAATCATTTATATTCAGATGCCAGACATTGAATTACAGGATTTTCTAGCACATCATGGAAACTGAACATCACAAAGTTCTCATTGTAAGTTTCTCTGTCTTTCAGGTCATGGTTGCTGTTTTCTTTTCGGAACACCTTGATTCAAATGATGCATCAGGAATCACAAAATCAATGCAAGAAGGAAGATGCAAATTTATTTATTTTATTACTTTATTTTAAAAAAATAATGTAACTGTAACAAAAGCATTTTGCTTTTCTTTCCTCACACTTCCTTGAACTTGCCTGAATTAACTGAAGTTCACTTTCCACTTTGACTCTGTCTGCAGAAATGTCCATTTCTGGGGAACTGGCTATAGCTTCACAACGCTCTAACCAAGTCAGAAAGGATGATAGTTCTTTCTCTAGCCTAAAGGAAGCAGAGAACAGAAACAAATTCATTGAAAATTTTCATGCTAGAAGATCAAACCCTTCTGAAGTTGGAGGGTCCAACACAAACCATAGTAAACAATATAGTCTTAGTTATCTCAGTCTTAGACGAGACAGCACAAAGATCACTCCTTTCATTTTCATGTGTATCCCTGCACTCAGGTTTCTATTGAGTAATATGTAAAGATCCACATACATCCTCTCCACTCTTGGGAATCTTCACCTTATAACAAAGATCAAGAGTTTCCTGTGCTACACCCACAAGTTCATGTGTTTCGCAACTGGGATAATTATTCCCCATCACTTAAAGAACTGCTAATCCAGAATTTCCTATTTAGTAGTGGCAGCAACTCAAGGAAAAATGCTGCTCACCTCTGCCAGTGGGCCAGCAGGTTCTCCAGCGCAGTCTGTCTCTCCTTCGCCTTCCTTAGGGTGCCCTCGTATTGCTGTTGTAGAGCCGCAGCCTCCTGAACACAGGAGTCTCTGTTCACAACTTTCCTGGCACTGGCTGAGAAGGCAGTGATCGGGCTGCTCAGGGACTCCAGGGCCTGGCAGAGATCCTAAGAAGAGTTCGAGAAGAATGCAATGAAAGCACAGGAGCCAACGAGACCTGCATTTTGCTTTGACACCCACCATCACAAAATATTTTCCCTCAGTCATGATAAACAGTAATGGTACTAAGAATGGGTACAAATATACAGTTTAATAGAAGAAATCAGACTTACTCTTTGATAGATTAGTTGGGGGACTATGCAATAATCTATCCTATATTTCAAAACACCTAGAAAATAGTTAGAATGTTCCTTGCATAAGTAAAACACAAATATTTTAGGTGATGAAGGTCCCAATTCCACTGATTTTACTCTTACAAATTATATGAATGTATTAAATGATCACATGTGCACCATTGAAAACAAATAAAAGTTAAATCTATTTTTAAAAGGTCTGTGCCCATGATTTGCAGCAAGACATAGTGAAAATGAGAAAAAAAGTGATCTCATTAATACAGAAATCAAAAATGAAAATGGAGAGAGTTATCCAAATAAGAATGTACTGCTATTTATCTGAAAACTTTCAACTTTCCTTTAACAATTTAGATAACTTGTAAAGATGATTAGTCATTTTACGCTAAATATGTGAGTATTTAAAAACCCATCCTTAACTTACAAAAACCACATGTAACATACCATAATCACTACAAGAACTACATATAAAAAGAGTTATGGCTGAAGAAGCTGCTGTCTACCTCAATAAAAATAATAATAGTAACAATGACACAGTGCCTCAGAATCTGGCCAGCACTGTGTTACCTGCATCCCATGTATTGACTAATTTCATCTTCATTAGAACCCTAAGAGGCATGTCCTTTCATTAGAAAAACCACTTGCTTTAGGAAATTTAAATACCAGAAAGAAAATAATTTCATCACACTGAATTCTACTTTTCCTCATTTTTTTGTATAAAGAAATTACCAATAAGTAACACAAAAGTGTATTCTCATTATAAATATTTAACCAATAGAAATCTTACTCCCTCTTCCAGACATGCCTATGTCAATGGGTTGTTTTCTATCATGTACACCTTTATAAATGTACATGCATTAGGACGTGTACACATGCATGTGCAATAGGAATCATATTTATATTTTTATTTATTAATTAACATATTGTAGTACTTCTTTGCATATAATTCTCCCTATTCGTTCCTCCCCTCAAATTCTGTAAGAGCCATCTGTTTGTTGCCTTGCAGAAGATTTGTAATGATCAATTCTGAGACTAGGTCAGAAGGCCATTCGTTGGAAACAGGTCAGTGAGGATACATTCCTTAAACATCTGAGTATAGTGGGTTAAAATCTGAAGATAGCTATACACATATATTTTTCCTTGCAAATATACTTTTTTTATAATGCTGGCAAGAGGTAACAGGATTTATTAAAGCTAAACTCTGAAAATGTTACACATTCTAACTAAAAGAGATAAATTTATTTGAAATGAATACTCCTTTAATATACATCTTTAATAAAAATTTATTCACACACTTACATGCCTTATATAAAGTGAATATTAGATCTATATACTTACTCGACTAATATAAACATTTTTCCCGTTTCAATTTTCATAAAAATTTACTCTATTTTCTTTTTAAGTGAGAATTATCAAATTTTTAAGTTGGTAAATAGTAGAAATGTTGAAGCATATTCTTACCATATGTTCTTGAAGAACTTTGTATGTTTCTGTAGCTGAAGAACATATTTTAATTGGAATAGCAAGTTTATCTTCAAATTCAGACACAGATTGCTGGATCTAAAACATTGATGCAATATAAAAATAACAGTGGGAAAAACACATAGCAAGGCAAAAAAAAAAAGGTTACTGAGAAAACAGCATACCTACCTTTTTTGGATAACTTTCAATGTAATTACAAAACGCATTCTTTAAACATCTAAAATCAATGTGTCCTATTATTTGAAAGGAAAATAACTGTTCTTAACGACTAACTGAATGCAATGTGTAACATTCTCGTATGCCACCAAAAACGGTGCCATATAAATAATTATAAATTTACTCTTCATTGACACTTTGGTAGATGATTGGCAAATTATGTCATTTTCTTATTCCACAATTTGTGAAGTACTTATTGTATTTACCTGTAAATACAGTGTGAAATATGTAAACTTAAGTATGCATGGGCCACTTCTTACCTTTCTAAGGTTCTCTTCAAACTTTTGCTGCTGGGATAAATGTCCCAGGATTGTTCCTTCCAGACACTGTGCATGCTCTCGAAGTTCTTCCCAGTATCTTCTTATTTGTGTCAGCTTGGCTTTAATTCGAGCAGATTCTCCAGTGGTAACAAATTGAGCAAAAGACTGGGCTTCTTCTTCTAATCCTATAATGCTGCTGAGCTTACTTTCTATTTCCTGAATTGTGACCTAATAGTTAAAACAAGAAAAATAACCATGTAGGCTGAGCAAGCTTGGCTTCCTAAAATGATATAATCATCTGCAAAGAGGGAATATTTAAAGACTTGGATGGTTTGAGCGCAGCTATGAGCAAACACCATGTGGTTGGCGAGATGAGATATACCGAAAATGTCTGGAAAATACAGTGATGGGTGGTGTGCTTGTTGAATAGAGAATAAGAAGAAGTAACTACTCTTGCTTGCAGTGAAGTAACCCAGGAGATGTCCCTGGGACACTTACATATCTCTGAAGACACAGAGAATTATCTGCTTATGTTATAAATTAGGCATTTTAAATAACTGAGCTAAAGAAGCATTATGTTTCAGTAACTCATTAGAATGCTAAATATTGACATTTACTTATTTTTCTGAAATGCAGTTGAGTATTTCATATGTTACTAAAAGGTTTAATGACTGTACACCTACCTAAAATCAGTTTTTCTTTCTCAAATTTATCATCTGTATCATGCCAGTGGTTTCCAAAGCTAGAATGCATTAGGATCATATGGTCCCTGTTCTCCAGGATTCAGACTTAGTAAGTCTAAGGCAGGGCTCAAGAATTTTCATTTCTAACAAATCCTCAGGTGATACTGAGGCTGCTGATCCAGGGACCTCATTGCTATGAACTTGATAGGGAAAAGCCCACATACTGTCATTTCAATTTATTTCAATTGGGGAAGAAATGACATTTTATGTGTTAGGCAACAGCTGTGAAGGAAGTGTGTGCATGTATACATGTGTTTACGTGTGTCTGTGGAGTATCTCTCACAAACATAGAAGCTTGTTTGTATATAAGAAGATGAAAATTATTTCTCTGAGACAAAGGACAAAATTATTCAATTAAAATAACATCAAAAATTCAGCTAAGTCTCAGTTTCTCGTAATTTAAATGGAAAATACTATTGCCCTAGGGAAAAAAATAAAGTTTTAACTTTTGTCTAGATGAGACACCATAGTCAGAAATAATTTCTGCCTAGTTGAGACAAACAGAAATAAGTTACAAAAGATTAAATGTTGGATATGCGTCACTTATTTTTCTTTTTCACATGAATGAATGAAGTGGTATAGCTCATCAATATTTGTTGTTTGAACATTAATACAACCTTTCTTCATTTTGTTTTTTTAAGATTATATTTTTTAGAAAAGTTAATCATAAATTCAACAAATATAGGTTGTCTACAAAGCACTAATAATAGTTCTAGGTGCTGGAACACATCAGTGAAACAAACTTAGTTAAGAACAGAGCTCTTAGTTCTTAGAATAACAAAAATTCATACATACAAATCACTCGATCATATTGTTGGATTGTGGTAAAAACAAATCCATCTAAGAGAAGAAGATGGAAGATGAACCCAGTATATGTTATCATTTATCAATTATAAGTTAGGTATAAGAAGTCAGTCATTTGAAATGGCATGTAATAATGAACAAAAGTGGGCTTAGTGTATTTATCTTCCAGCAATGCAAATGCTTCATTACTGTTAATCCTAAAATAATTTTAAAGGGAAAACACTACTACAGATGTTACTATATTTTTAACATTTCCTATAATGAGTCTTCTGTTTGGAAATAAAACATAAACCTAACAGACCAATTTCCACAGGACAGGGTATTCCACTGCATCCTTGCTAATTTCTAGCAAATATCTTTTTCCTGGTATTCATATTCACTTTCAGAGAGTTTTTAAAATGCCTTATTGGATGTATTGAAATGTATTTCTAGACTGACAAAATAAAAACAGATGACAGAATATTTATTTAAAAAAATATATAGTCTTTTTTTTTCCTGAAGAATAACAATGAGATGACATTTGATAGATGACATATTCTAAAGTCCTGGAATAAGGGCAAAATAATAGTAAATGAATTATAGAAAGAAAAAATATGTTGAAAAATGTATGTTAATTTTCAAAAGTGGACATTTTTGAGACAAAACTATTTAAATGTACTATTTTTTTCTTAGAATTTAGTGAAAATGATTAAATGACAACTTTTAAAGACAACTTTAACAGTGAATATTCTTTCATAGCCTCACATCTATTTTTCCTGGTGTACCAAAGAAGACATAGCAGATTGTGGATGTGACACTCCATGTATGCTTGACTGCAAAAGATGTGATAAGCAAGGATGATCTGCACAGCAGAAAATGTCATCTGAACAACATTGCACCCTCCCACCCTCCACATGGTAATGACTTGTTCTGAGTCACAGTGTGAAATGTTCCCTCACCTTGGTATTTATTTTACTATATTTAATTGAAATAGCAGAGGGTTTTCCCATTCCAAAAAAAAAAAAGCTGAGGTAGAAAAAGTGGTTGAATTTTTAACATGTGTGGTATAAACTTGTATAAAGTAAAGAGAAATGAACACTCCAAGCTCATTGCTTTAAGCCCATTTTTCTTCTTGAACTGTCTAAATGAAGTGGTCAATCATAGTCTATCCACCTGGTCATTTTAGACCTGGGAGAGCTAAGAAATCAGAGGACCTCTATCCATGCTCCGAGGCCATAAATGAAAACATTATAGCAATGGAGTAGAATTGCTTCACTTAAGAAAGATGCTTTTCAAACTCCTCCTTGTGATTGGTATGGGTAAGTCACACTAATACTTGAGCTGGACAGTGGGACTGGTATTTTAGAGTTGTACATGCTGAATACATTTCATGTTGTATAATGAATCGGCAGAGCATTCTACTGAGGTTAATTCAAAATCAAGGAAAAGAATGTAACCATAAAAATATTTTAATGATATTTCACACAATGTTAACTTTGAATGCACAAGTCAGACAATGTTAATACATAATTCCAACTATAAAGTGTTGCCCAGTATTAATCCAGACCTCTTAGCTTGGTAATCTGTGTGAATTTAATTTTAATAATCACATTGCAAAGAAAGACTTGTCCTGGGACCAAACAGCATTTGATGAAATGTAAGGAAGTAGTTCTTAAAAGCTAGACATGGATTATAAATATAACGTGTGAGCAGGTCACCTTAATTTGGCTGATTTGCATGTCCATGGCAGATGATGAAGTTTCCAAGCCATTGAGTTCTTTTTCTTTCTCAGTTATCCAGGTGGACAGAGTCTCAAAATTACTGCCAAAATGATCCCACTTGGTTTTCACCATTTCCATGGTTTTAATACTAAAATTAACCAAATTAAGTAAATAAAACTCAGTATTTTAATAGAGAACAACAACACATTTTCCTTGAAATCACCAGGTGAGAAGATAATGAAGACATTTATGACCATTTCAAAGTTGAAACTACTTGAGCTAAAAAAATGCACATTTGTTCTGAGTAGTTTATCAGGTTTTCCTGTCTTCTCTGAGAATGGACATTTAATGAGGCAGTGTCTATGCTTTGAGTGGAACTGCACTTCAAATAAAATATTGCTGGGTCCAAAGGGGTTTGAATCCAGGTATAATCTAATTAAACTCTGCATGTGACCAGTTGTTGCCAGGACTTATTTTAGTAAACTATGCCAGAAGAGATTTCAGGGTTTTAAAAGAGATTTACAGCTTTTCAATAGTCCTGTTTCCAAAGACATGGTCTTTTTTTTTTTTTTTCAGCTAGAGTCTTGCTCTGTCATCAGGCTGGAGTGCAATGGTGCGATTTCGGCTCACTGCAACCTCCACCTCCCAGGTTCAAGCAAGTCTCCTACTTCAGCCTCCTGAGTAGCTGGGATTATAGGCATGCACCACCACACCTGGCTAATTTTTTTATTTTAGTAGAGATGGGGTTTCAGCATGTTGCCCAGGCTGGTCTTGAACTCCTGAGCTCAGGCAATCCACCCGCCTCCCAAAGTGCTGGGATTACAGGCGTGAACAACCGCGCCTGGCTGGAAGACATGTTCTTCTTACTCTTAAAGGAGAGACACTGCAGTGATGCTTTCTATGGAAAGACCTTTACAAACTGCATTTTATCAATCAAGACAACTTGTGATCTCAATCCCATGCTGCCAGACAGGAACTGTTTCTATTATCAGAGCTAATCCTGAAATGTATAATATATGTGATTTCAGCCATTTTCATAAATGTCTTATGGTCCTGATTCCCAAAGACGTTTATAAATTCCTGTATATGAGCACCCTAAGTACTTTTAGACAACTTAGGCTTTATTTCTAATAAATCTAGTGAACAAAATTTGAGCTATAGATTTCTAATTTGTATTAGCTATGCATGTATAACCAGGTGAATATGGCTTTCAGTTTAGAAAAAGACTAAGAAATTAACACTATATAGCTGAACTGATAAGCCTTTGGGTTAAAAAAGAAAAGTGAAAGGATGTCCCTGTTTAGCAAAAGGCACTTGAAGACATCAAGAAAAATACAATGGCGTCATTGATTGTCAAATTAAATAATATTGCAGCCTCAAATTTATACCCTGGATGTGCCTAATGCTGTCAGCAGTACAGGTAATACAAGCTGTGTTATACTGCAGCTTTTTTAATTAAATAAAGATTAAAATGGCTATGCTTAAGAGAAGTAGCCTCCTTTCTAATAAACTCAAAGTTTTACTATTTCCATAACTTGAGAGAGAATATTTACTATAATATGAAGTCCTCAAAATTTCGTCATAATTTGTTTTAAATAAAATATGTATCAAATTTTAAAGTTTAAGCAAACGTAAAATGTTAATTTTAAGCTGTTAATAGTATTAAAAACACATTTTACATTTTAAAATCCACCATAGAAATGATGGCCTCTTTCTTAATAATAATATGCTGTTGTATATCATTGATTTTCCACTAAATTACGTTAAAGTAGAAATGTTTGGCCATACTATCTTGAGGAATATTGGCTGTATGCTCATGTTTTCCTCTCCAAACTTTTTGGTGTATATTGTGCATATAACAGGATATGAATAGGCCACACAGTTATTTCTGTTCAGATAAACAAACATTAAAAGTTTAAAGATAAAATGGATTTTTAAAGTTAATTACTGGAAATAGCATATTAATTAGGATAACTTGAAAACTGAGGCACTGTAAACAAGCTCCAGGAGCTTCTTCAAGTTGGAGACACATGGTCTACGTGATGTGTATTTAGGCCTAGAATCTACACTACAAAATATCTCCTTTTCACTCTAACTGGTGATGGCAGAATAATATCATAAAAAATTATCTTAAATATTAGCTCTTTTTAAAGATTCCCTCTACAATGTACAAAGGCCACAGAATGGAAGAGTTATGGCTTTCTCATGAACATGATCAGTTTAAGATGCAAAACCCACATCCTTTCTATTTTTTGGCTCTGTGATAGATATTGGTTTCTGTATTAGTGATACTTTCTTTTGAATTGTGAGTTGTTTCCTCAAAACATGCTGGAATACACAGACACTTTGAGATTTTAAAAGAATGTTTTGAATACAAAGTACAGGAAAGATTGTATGAAACTTTATCTCAGAGAAGAAAGTTTAGGACTTGTCAATCACATACTCTTCTTCAAGCGTGTCTTCTAATTTTTTGACTTGCTCTTTGATTGACTTGGCCTGCTGTTGAAGCAGCTGCTTGTTTTGGGGCCCAAGTGGTATCTCTGAAGCTTCCTTTACAAGGTTCTCAGCCTGGACTGCAATACTTTCTGTCCGTTTAGAAAACTCCTGGAAAAAAATATTATAATCGTTAGGTAGGCATTTTATATTATTTATCTCTGCCCTCAAATAAAGTGCACATATTGCATACAGAATAGATGGGTGGATGAAGAGATGGATTCATACATCTTACATTGTTCTTAACAATAAAAATGACTTATTTCCATCTGGCTGAAATACACACTTTGCTAGCACTTTGTTTATATTATTTCATTTTTTGAGATAAGGTCTTGATCTTTTGCCCATGCTGGAATGCAGTGGTGCAATCATGGCTCACTGCAGCTTCCAACTCCTGAGCTCATATGATTTTCTCACCTCAGCCTCCCAAGTGGCTGGTACCACAGGCTGACACTACCGTGCCTGGCTAATTTTCTGATTTCTATAGAGATGAGGTCTCACTATGATGCCCAGGCTGATCTTGAACTCCTGGGCTCAAGTAATCCTCCAGTCCTGACATCCCAAAATGCTGGGATCACAGGTGGGCACCACCACCCCGGCTAAGTTTTTCATTTTATAAACACAGCCAGCTATTTACCTCCACAGTTATCCAAAAATACTCACAAAAATTGTTACTCTTTTGTTTCCTGGTTTTGCTTCATTGTTTCGAATTCTTAGCTTCATTATAATAATGAATTTATTCACAAATAAGTTAACTTATTACAGGCCAGTTCACCAAAATCAATAGTTATTGTTCATAGAGATAACAGATTTCTAGTCCAATGAATAGAAACATTTATTTATTTAATGTAATATCTTAGTCAAAAGAGACTACTAGTGATCTTTGGCCAGGCATGATAGCTCATGCCTTCAACCCCAGAATTTTGGGAGGCTGAGGCAGGAGGATTGCTTGAGGCCAGGAGGCAAGACCTCCATCTCTAGTCAAAAAAAAAAAAAAAAAAAAAGTGGCCGAGCATGGTGGTGCATGCCTGCAGTCCTAGCTACTCAGGAGGCTGAGGTGAGAGGAGATAGAGGCTGCAGTGAGTGGGCATAATGGCGCCACTACTTTCCAGCCTGGGAAACAGAGCAAGACTTTGTCTCAGAGAGAGAGACAGAGAAAGAAAGAGAAAGAGAGACAGGGAGAGAGAGAAGTAACCAAACCATTTTGTTAACTAGTTCTTTGAAAAGAGCTGTAATCTAATCTTAGTGTTGTTAAATCTTATTTATTACATATGTGGAAAGAAAATTTAACTTTTGAATCAGTCAAGCTGGGGCTAGAATCCAGGATCACTAGTTTGACTTTGGTGAATTATTTTCAGGCTCTTTCATGTAAAATGCAGATGATAATGCTTTTCTTGAAAGATCACTGTTAGCATTCCATTAGCAATCTTACTTTTAAAGTGCCTAATAATCTGGCAGATGTTGATTATTGGTTTTGGCAGATACTGATTATTGTTTTTTATGTCTCTCATATAAAATTGAGAACAAAATGATTTATTAAGCCCATATACTTATTTTCAATAATACTGAACTACTTTAATTGAAAAGTTGGTTTCGTATGTATAAGGCTGATAAATATTAGATGTTACCTGAATTTTGTCAGGTAAATATATTGATACTGAATTAGAAAAGGTAAATCCAGTATAACCTTAAGTGAAGAAAATGTACTTGGTATCTCATTTCTTCTCATGTGAGAAAATCTCTCAGGAGGTTTACATTTTGATCAACTCCCTTCTCCTAAATGAATAATGTAAAAATGTAAGTATTTCTCAGAAGTCAGCTTTTCAGTAAGATCATCTCCTAGAATTATTACATAATACCATACAAGATAGAGTTACTACATATACTATTATATCTGTATGTTTAAAAAACTTAATGTTCTCATAGAAATATCATGATCTTGGCCAACAAATATCAATGTTGGCCGAGATTGTGCCACTGCACTCCAGCCTGGCTGACAGAGTGAGACTGTCTCAAAATTTTAAGAAGAAAAAAAAAGTCAATGTTACTTCAGAGAACTACTTTGCAATTTAAGAGAATAAAAATGAATAAGTACAGCTTCCTTATGGTACAGAGATTTATAGTAAACTAAAATATGGTAGTTGCTGATGTCACAACATATTTAGTTAAAAGAACCCACTGTTACTATATGTGAACTTACAGTCATTGTAGATTCAATTGTGAAGACTGCAAATCATCACATGATCTCTTAGAATCCCATGAATATAATCAGAAGTGAAAAATAAAGTGTTTTCTTTCTGCTAGTGTTTCTCAGAACCCAGGAAAAACATGGAAAAAGTAATGTTTGAAAATGCTTATATACATTCAATTTTAGAGCATTTTCTGTGAGCTACATATGGAAAAAGCACAATGCAGAGAAATCAAAAGAGCAGAATGATGTTGACAAAAAACCAAAATTAAACAAAAACAGAATAACATTGTAAGGCCTTATCTCTACATTCTTAGAAAACATATGTGTGTCAGCAGGGTGCATCTGGTAAAAATTGACTCACATTAGACTGATCTGGGATTAAACCCACTCATTAGCTGAGTGACCTTTGACCACATCTCTCTGAATTTTCATTGATTCATCAGTAAAACCATACCTTATTTTGAAGATTAAGCATAGTATTTCTATGAACACTCTATCACACACACACCAGCACACAGAGGACACTCAAGTCCTTTACACAACCATTCCTTAGCACAACTACTCTACGGCTATCAACTGGAATAAAGGTTTGTGATAACAAAGCAAAGTGTGCAAAGAACTAGAGGAGAACAATTACTCTAGATTGGCAGTGAACATAAGCAATTAGTAAAATGGCTCTGTTTTCTGAATGAACAAATAACGTAGTGGTTAAAGGTGTGGGCTCTGGATGAAGAGCTTCTGGACTGAAATCCCAACCTCATCATTTAGTGAGTTCATCACCAGCTTTGTGCCTTATGTGTCCTTCTTTATACAACAGGTTTGAGAAAAATACCTATTTCTTAGGACTGTTTTGAGAATTAAAGGCGATGATAAATATCAAATGATTAAATCGGCATATTGCATGTGCTTGATAAATGTTACCTCATATTATTAGATCAATCCCAAAGTGTGGAAGATTATGGACAAACGAGAATTTGAATAACATGACTCAAAAGATTACATTTGTTTCAATCTACAGGTACTTAAACTGATCCAAAGGGATTAGTGCAAATGGAATCATAGGGGATCAGAAACTCTGGATGGAACCTGGGCAGAAACATTTAGAAAATTAAACCCAATAAATATCTTTGTATTCATAAAAGGCACCTGGTACATTTTTAATACATGAAATAATTTTTTTTAATAGAGGTGAGGTATTGCTATGTTGACCAGGCTGGTCTCAACTCCTGGTCTCAAACAATCCTCCCATCTCAGCCTCCCAAAGTGCTAGGGTTACAGGCATGAGCCATCATACCTGGCCAAATAATTTAAATTAAAAATTAAAATAATGTTCTATTAAATGGCTGATGAAAATTGTATAGACTTGAAAGAGTCTGTAGTCTTATAAAACTACAAACTCCTCAGTAAGTTTTTAAAAGAAACAAAAAATTAGCAGTATGAGAGAGAGTGAAGCCTTTTGCAGGTAAGAAAACAGAAGCACAAAGGTTTTCTTGCTAAAGGCTAGGGAAGGGTGGGCGCAAGGCTCTTGTTTCTAAGACACCAGTTAACCCATTTTTCTACTAATTCAGTCTTTCTATAAACCCCAAAGAGGGACCATAGCAACTTAAATGGCCTGTGCCTGTACAAATCTAAATGCTTGGTACAAATTGATTGGTCTGCTTAGAATGTCCAGGGTATTTGAGCTTGTAGGATTGGGTTCACCAAGTACACTGTCTCTTTGATGCCCCACTGGAATCTCAAAATCATTACCTCCAAAATGAAGTTGGTCATCTTTTCCCATGAGCTCTTTCACATTCCCCATCTCACTTCCATTGCCTCTCTCAGACCCAAAACGTTGGGTATCACCATTTTCATCACTCACTCTATCTGGTTAGTTTCCCTATCTTCCTATGAACCCCACATCTTTTGCATCTGTTTCTGTGTATCAACTGCCACCCCACCACCCTTATTTATTCCCATATCAACTTCCATATGCCCATATGCAACAACTTTCTAAATGGATCCCATGACCCCAGTCTTTCACACTTTCAGTCACTTCTCTACACCTGCCTAAAAAATTCATCCAAAGCCCAACTCTGATCGTGAAACTTTTCCTTATAAGCCTTCAATAGCTCTGGTTCCACATTGCCTAGAGAGTAATGCTTTACGTCTTCAAGACTCTGAAATATGGACCAAATTTCCTGTACAAATTCATTTCCCATTGTTCTCTTTTACAATATAGAATGCCTATTCAGAACACTTTTATGTTCTATGTCATTCCACCTTCCAAAGAATGTCTGTATTTTGCTCCAAACTCCACTTTACTAAGTTTTACCTGCTCTTTAAGGTTCAGTTAAAAAATATTATTGCCTCCATATTTTAAAAACTTTATACACATCTATTAGGGAACTAACCATTTTCCAATTTGATAAAATCTTTATTTTACTTCTTGATGTTTAATCTTACTTATGTTTTCATTCTCCAGTATGCTGAAAGAATGGGTCATCAATAAATAGTATTGGTTAAATTAACAATGACAATAGTAATAATGGAAGAGAAATTATTTTGTTTTGTTTTGCTTTGTTCTTTTCTGAATACCGACTACTAAGGAGCCATAATATACCTTTGTTTGTTCCAATTCTGAAGATAAACTTTCCAAACTGCTAAAACTCAAGAAGCGTTCATGACTGGAACCTGTTTGAAAAAGGTATCTTACTACTGTTTCTTTGTTTGTTTCAAAACGTTCCCATTTTCTTAATGTGACCTAAATTTGAAAAAAACAAAAACAAAAACAGAACAATAATTGGGTTACAAATATCACAAAATACTGTCACATATTCATTTATTTGCAAAACTGTCAACTTCTAGCGAATTCTCATTTTAAATTTCACACAGTCAAAATGAATAGAGGTGATTCTAGTATCTTCTATAAGAATTTCTTTTCCCTATGTCAATGTTTTCATCTACAAAAAGAGAGGACACATGGACTCTGATGATTTTTGAGTTATTTATCATTTGAAAAGTCTTAGAAATGTAAAAATATTACTTAAAATGTAGGTAAGTGACCAAAGAAAAGCCTCTCAGTCTTTCTCAAACAAGAAAGGAAGCACAGGAGAAGGTAGGGACAGGGATGAAGAGACGAAGAGAAAGTATGCAGGTGGCAAAAACTCAAAAACATTTTGAAAGATAATGTGTCAACATCTCAATAAAGCATAAAGGTGGCATAAACGTGTGGCTGCAAGGCTTCCTCGAAAAGTGAAATGGTATGATCAAATTTCTGGATTCACACAAGTGTGGATGAAATCCTGGCTTTATTATTGATCAGTGCTGTGTGATACAGCACCAAGTCCTCAAACCCTTTCTTCTTAAGCATCCACACTTGCAAAATGTGCTAATTCCGATATCCATCTCTAAGGCTGATGTGATGATTAAAAGATGATTCATGTACAGAATTTAACACAGGGCTGAAACATCAGAGATGGTAACAAAGGTTCCCCCAGGTGTTATGAGGCACAACCGGAAGTGAACACTGCCCAGCCTCCGTTTAAATGGCCCCGGACTTCCGGTTCCTACCTGGATACGGCGCTCCTGTCTCTCCCGGCTGCGCTCCAGGCCGTCCAGGGTACTCTCCAGCTTCCGCAGCTCCTCACGGCCTCTGTCAGGCAGCCCCCCTTCTCCCTGCTGCGCCTGCGCGATCTGCTGCTGCACATCTTTCTTCTTTGCTGAGATCCGCTTTGTCTTTTGCTGGAAGCATTTATTCAACAGATAGATATAAATTGTGCTCTCTAAACAGCTAAGTAGGGACATCAACACCCACACTTAACCTAAGTACAGAAAGGTGGGCCCGAAATATATTTTAAAGCTAAAATTAACAGTTGAAATGGTAGTCAGATGCTATCTTAGTCAAAGATAGACATTATTTATAAATATTGTATGTTTTTAATGGTAAGCAACATAAATAATTTGGCTTTAGTGATTTGTGTGCCAATCTGGAGAACATTTAGCATTGTGTACAATATTCCAGGAAGAGTCTGGCAAAACAATTCGTTTGACATGATTATTCTTAAATAATTATTTTCTGCTTAAAAATACAAAGTCTCAACTCCAATTTTAAAAAATCATTTATTTTATTAAAATGCAAATAATAAGAGATCTATGGCCAGGCGTGGTGCAGTGCCTCACACCTGTAATCCTAGCACTTTGGGAAGCTGAAGCCAGAGGATTGTTTGGGGCCAGAAGTTTGGACCAGTCTGGGCAACACAGCAAGACCCTGTTTCTACAAAAACATTTAAAAATTAGCCAAGTGTGGTGGTGCATGCCTGTGGTCTCAGCTACTTGGGTGGCTGAGGTGGGAGAATCACTTGAATCCAGGAGTTCAAGGCTGCAGGGAACTATGACTGTGCCGCTGCACTCCAGCCTGGGTGGCAGAATGAGACCCTGTCTCCAAAAATAAATGAATAATATTTATTTTCTGAGTATATTCAGAATGGTTAATTTGCTGAGATTTTGAGGGGGGAAATTGTCTTAAAGTAAACTTTTTATTGACGTATAATCTTCAAACAGAATAGTACACAAATCTCAGATATGCAGCTTATAAATTTTCACAAAGTAAATGTACCCATATAAAAAGTACCCAGCCTAAGAAATATGAGAAGCGTTTTAAAACATTAATATAAAATCTATAATCTTAAATTGATTGAACCTAAAGTAAATGGAAATTCAAACAACCATTTCACAATTATTGAGAACAATGTAACATCAAATATTAATTTTTCATACTCATAGGCTTTTTATAATTATTAAGTAAATCTAGAAAACCTAAAGCCTGGGATTTTACACATACTTTTAATGCAATTTCCATTTCTATATATTACAGAACATATATGTATACAGTATACACATAAACATATATAATTAGCTACAATTTTGCTACTGTGTATCAGGTTAGCTAGAATTTTTTCATTAAAATATTTTATTTGAATCAAATTTCCTATTATATTGAGTTTAACAAGGTATATATATTCCTTTTATGAAAACATTTTTAATGTACACTAACAGACTATCAGAAATTAAATTGATTAAAATAGTTTCTTATTAATATATGTACAAGATTTTCTTTACTTCTAGTTCTAATCCCTTATAAGAGTGTACACTCCTGAAAGGTCTAGTACTTCAAATAAGTCATCATTTCCCAAACTAAAGTATGTTCAATGTTTAAGTTGAAGAGCAAGATTTTAACATAATGACAAAAGAACAGTGATCTTAAATATGAAGGAACTGGGCCATCTATGCCTTTCCTCTCTGTTTTGAAAACTCCTTTTCAAAGAATCTAGCAAGTTTTGTGCAGTTTTTCATAGCTAAATCAATTTTCTCTCCACAGTATTCCTTGAACTTTTTGATATCATCAAGTCACTATCTCTGGAAATTTATGTTGCAGAACATCCTGAAATATTTAATATTTAACCAAGAGAGCAAAAACCAGAAACGCCAAGTTCTTTTAACCATCCAACTGGTTCCTTCCCACTCCCCCCTCACCCGCTCCCTCAAGACAGTAGTTATATTATTTATCTCTCTGGTTCTTTCAGTAGCAAATCAACTTTACATAATCTTATTGGAAGAAAGAGGCATTTTTACCTGGTGATGAAGAAGTAACTGCTGTGCTTCAAACAGATTTTCAGTATCCAAGATCTTCTCAGCTTGTTCCTGGGCTTCTTTAGAGCCAGAAATTAATTCTTCAAGAGAATTTTTCACTATTTCTTTGTACTCGACACAGTCCCCAAAGTTGCTTACTATCTTTTCAACCTAGATTTTCAGGGAAACAACAACAACACGTAAATCACATGCTACTTATTGAAAGTTGTGTATTTTTTTTGGTAAGGTATGATTGACCAATAAACATTGTATATATTTAAGGTATACTATGTGACTGTGAAATGATTCTCCAAATAAAGCTAATTAGCCTATCACTCACATATTTCTCCCTTTGTTTTTTTGTGAGAACACTTAAGGTCCACTCTTAGCAAGTTTCAAGTATACAAGAGGTAATATTAACTATAGTCACCACTAGTATATCAGACCCCAGAACTTACTCATCTTAGAACTTAATGTTTGTACCCTTTGATCAAAATTCCTCTGTTGAAGATCATGTTATCTTACATATTTTAGGAGTGTACATAAAGTCTACCTCAAACACTTGAAATATAAACACAGATCTTTAAGTTGTATTCTTTCTCATACTATTCAGGCTTATTCTATTATTATTAAACTTCATAATCATTTATGGGGATTTCAGGCTTCATTCAATATGGTGCTCTGTGGCATATTAAAAATCTGTTCAACCTGGCAATCAAGGAAGGATAACAAAACTGTGTATATTATATATATGTTGCCTTCTAGGTCTCTTTAATTATAATTACATGACTAAAACCTAATTACAAAAGTGCCTTACACTTATTTTCCTCTTTGCCTTATTTAAAGCAAATAGGAAAACATTTGTAGATTTGAAGAAGAGACTGGAAGAGTATGTGTTTAAAATGTACTTCCAATATTCCTATGTAAAAATAAATATAACTAACAATTTTGTAGTCAGCTAATGCATTTAATCCCTTACCATTTCCTAAAGTTTGAACTTCCTTTTCTAATTTCTAATTTCTGCTTCCTCTGTTTCAGTTTTACCAACATCCTTTGTCCTTCATCACTAAGATCATCATTTTTACATATTATCATTTGTTTTCCACAGAAGCCTTCCAGTTTCTTCTTCTCTTATTCTATCTTTTTTCTTTGACTCTCTTCTGATCTAAGTTTATCCAAGGAGAGCAATCTGTTCTCCAAACAAGCAGCAATAAGACGCTATGAAAACCACAAACTCCACACCTCAGAAAAAATCAGAGTAAATCTGTTGAAATAAGTGATTCTTCACTGTATCTTGTGAATCCACCCACGGTCCTTTTTTTTTTTTTTTTTTTTTTCTTACACTGGACAACTGCAAACACATTGTGTTCAACATTAATTTAAATACTAAATAAATTATTATCAAAGAAAGGCTGAATGTGCAGATCCATCACTTCATACAAATCCATCTGTAAACAAAATGTGTTTTTCTCCATTCCTCTCTTTTAGCTTTCACTAAGTAAGTGATCAAGTAGTGGAAAGGAGTATTAATATAATTTATACAGAGGTTTAAGGTAGATGAGTGCATAAAAATTAATGTCTGTGTGAACATTCGTTAGGGATAGATTCTTGATACATGTCCCAGGGGCAACATCATGAGAGAACTTGGAAGATAAAGCAAATGTCCTTGGTAAACGTTAGGGAAACTACTAACTTCTAACTTTAAAGGCTGCTACTTGTTTTTTGTTTTTTGTTTTTTTTTTTAAGTGGGAAAAAATATATTACAAGTTTGTGAATAACTAAAACTATTTGTTTGATCTTGGCTCAAAGATCACCTTCACATATATTAACTTTTTAGAATGTTGTTTTACTTTTACTGTCACCAAAGGAGAGAAGGAAAGAGTAAATGGGAAAGCTGTCAAAATTTCACCAAAAGTATAGTTGTGTCAACTGACTAAATTTGACAGCTTTGAAAGATGGATAATCAAAGGATTGAAAAAGATTTTGTTCCAAAATTTGACTAATCATATCACTATTTTCAATTTGTCAAAAATTCACAAGGAAACTCTCTATATAAACAATTCTCACATAACTAAAATCACAAGCAGTTCAGAGTATTTTGGCTTATGTAAATTCAGCACTAGAGTCTCAAGCAGATTTAAATGGATTGAAAACATAAAGGTTAACAGATTAGGAATCTCTATGGAGGATTACGGATTTGTAGAATGAGAGTTTGTGGTCATTTTTTTGTCATTCATTAGGCCATTTTTCCATGCAAGTTTATACTTAAATGATTTCAAGAAATACTTGTAAATATCTATTTTACTTTACATTCTTACATTATCTTCCAAAGCACAAACATAGATTTATACAAAAATCTGACCAGCAAAAATATTTTTGCTGATGGTGGAAGTGGCCCTGCTGGAAATGAAGTAGATGGGTTTGTATTTTTTAATCTATAAAGGAAAATAGAAAAACATTAAAATGCATATCAAAACTTTAGAAAGATATGCATTTTACTGGCCTGCTGATTAAATGCTGAATATTTTATTAGTATTAGGAACCAGTTATTGAGCATTTACTCTGTTCCAGGAACTATGCTATGTGCTTTGCATACATTATTGCATTTAATCAATGATACTGCCTTTTAGGGTGAGTATTTTTAACCCTGTTTTATAAATTAAAAAATCAAGACTAAGATGTTAGGTAAGTTGAAGGTTATCTAGGAAGCTATCACATTTAAACTAACCCTGGATTTGTTTGACCCTAAGCCTTATTCTTAGCCTCCATGATATATCTTAAGCTGACCATAAAATAACAGTTGCTTTCATAAGAGTAAAACGTGTGGATTTCATAAGTTTTATATTTCAGATATAGATCATGAACCTGAACTAACATTTCCAATAATGGCACAGATAATACATCAACCATCCTCTTCACCTTTCCCAACAAGCTTCATATAAAAAAGCATAACAACTATTGTGTTTCAACTATGGTTTCTTTTTAAAATTACTTGCTAAAGTACAACCAGAAGAAAGAGAACCTTCCACATGCCTCACCCAGAACCGTCTGTTTAGAGTGTAAGTAAATGCTATACCTCTGACAGCAACGTTGAGAGACCCTTGAACGAGCTGGATAATGTTGCCAGCTCATCTCCCTGCTTTTGGGCTTCATTCTCAGAAGAAACTTCAGTCAAAACTTTCAGCCTGGATTTCAGCCAGCCGAGGGTCTCGCCCCTTTTGGTAATACCATTTCTGATCTCCTGAAATGAGAGAACACTTTTATGAACAAACTGCAATTGTGAAATCATAACTTCCCAGCAATAAAAGACTCAGCCTAAGAAAGCTTGCAGATGCAGCAGAATAGAGCCAGACATCCATTGACCAATACAGTGCCTGTTTATTTTACTTTTTGTACATATTTTTAACAAAAATCCACAAGTGCTTGAAAGAAAACTGTTGTCTATACCAAAAAAATCAACTTAATGATTAGATTGGTTAGATACTTATAGATATCTATATCTAAGTATGTCCCTGGTACTTGTAGCAAGAATCTATCTCTAATGAATCTTCACATAGACATTAATTTTTTACACATTCATCTACCTGTGATATCTATAATTATCTAATCAATCCATCTAATTATGAAGTTGATTTTTAGATGATTCTAAAAATACTCTGGAAAATTATGAGATGGCAAAATCAGCAACCATAACATACATACACTTTGTTATCTCACTTCCTGTGAGCTGGAAAGAAGATGGTACTTTGTAAAAAAAAGAATGAAAGTTTTTCTTTTCTTTTCAATCAGCTGATTTATTTCATAGAGGAGTCTACCTGTTGAATATTGTTATGGATGCTCTAAAGATTTATCTTAACTTCATCAACTTACATTTTCTGCTTCATTTTTATTAGCTTTTAGAAGCCAATATCCCATATAGCAAGAAGCATAAATGGAAGCACAGCTCTGATTTAGGAAGGGAGGCTTCATTGACAAGAAAATGCTAGAAAGACTCCAGGGCTTCAAGTCTTGCAGGGTTGCTGACTGAGGGAGTAGTGACAGGACTAGCCAGTCCTCCCTACAGAAGTTCTAGGGTGGCTGGGGAACAGGGGTCTCCAACCAGGGTCATGCCAGAGCTTTGCTGGAGTACACACGAGCCAGGAAACTGTCAGTTCCAGACACCAGTGAGCTCTTCATTCTAGGATATAAATTTTTTTGGTACTATAAAAGCAACCAGTAGCAAATGTCAATATCCTTCCATACGTATATCATGACATTGTGGATCACCACTAGCATTTGAGGGGATTGTATAATTTAATTGAAAAAGAAAAGGGCCAGGAACAGTGACTCATACCTGTAATCCTAGCACTTTGGGAGGCTGATGGGGGCAGATCTCTTGAGCCAAGGAGTTTGAGACTAGCCTGAGCAACATGGCAAAACCCTGTCTTTACAAAAATTACCAACGTTAGCCAGGCATGGTAGCATGTGACTATAGTCAC
The DNA here is from genome assembly GCF_009761245.1 of Sapajus apella. Lineage (NCBI taxonomy): Eukaryota > Metazoa > Chordata > Mammalia > Primates > Cebidae > Sapajus > Sapajus apella. The sequence goes on along the minus strand of NW_022437045.1, from coordinate 4,759,877 downwards.
AGCTACTCAAGAGGCTGAGGTGGGAGGATTGTTTAAGCCCAGGAGGTCGAATCTGCAGTGAGCTGTGAAAGTGCCACTGAACTCCAACCTGGGTACAGAGACCCTGTGTCAAAAAAAGGAACTCAGAGGACAGGAACAGAAAGGAAATACATTCTATGACTTGCAAGGGTCAAAAATGTTGAAAGATGAAGATTTTTCACAATATTATGTGTCTAAGAGTGAGAGAGTACCATTGACAGAGTGCAAACTGTGTCTGAGCCTGAGGCACTGTGGCCCTGGCGGGGTTTCTTAGGCTGTATCCGCACTCACAGAGGTTGAAATGAACAAATACAACCTAATGTCAATACAAAGGATGCCTAGAGACCTTGCCTAATTCCATGATTTTTCTGTGGCCTGGCTTTTGCATGGCTGAAAATGTATTGTATAAAAGCATACAGTGTTCGTGTTTTCCATGATGATTCTTACATCTCTGCTGGGTTATACGCCCATGCATGCAATTTTCCACTCAGGACTCCCTATTAGTTAAAGATCCATTTGTGGCACCATGGAGCATGATTAATTCTCAAAGCTACCAAGAATTCAATAGGATAAAACTCTACAGTTCTCCAGAGTAATATGAGGAGACTTATTTTAAAGTCAATTTCAAGAACTTTTTTTCCAGAAAGAATAAAGGAGACAACTGTTAGATTGTCTGACATTATTTTTCCATTATGGGAAAATTTCCTTTAGCAAATAGCGGCCCTGAACTTACTTCAACAGCACATTTAACTTCTCCATGATTGGCAGTATTGATGGCCTCACCCTTGATCCCCTTTAATTGTGTCTCCTTTGTAGATATCCAAGATGAGAACTCAGAGAATCTGAAATAACATAAGCGTTTTCTTATCAACGGGAGAACATACCAGAATGATTAGAATTGTTTTCTATTTTAAATTCATTCATGGAAATTTAATAATTAAGCGATTACTAAATTGATTAACAACTTTTCTGGAAACTGTTCCTTCAACATGAAGCTCATGTTAAAGGGCAGGGGTGGCCACCTCTGTGCTCAGTTACTAGAAGCAGGGTGGTGGGGGAGTTCAGCTGAGGGAAAATGTGTGTTCTAGAGACTGAGCACCTGAAGGAAGAAAGGGACCACTTGAGGTCTGGCATCATGTGTCCCCACCAGGGTGAGACACTAACCTATAGAGGCAGAAGCCACCCTTATAGGATATGAGATGACAGGGTTTGGCTGTATCCCCACCCAAATCTTATCTCGAACTTAGTTCCCATAATCCTCACATGCCATGAGAGAGACCTGTGGGGAGGTAATTGAATAATGGGGGCAGTTACCCTCCTGCTGTTGTTCTCATGAAAGTGAGTGAGTTTTCACAAGATCTGATGGTTTCATAAGGGGCTTTCCCGACTTTTTCTCTGTACTCCCCTTCCTGCCATCATGTGAAGAAGGACATGTTTGCTTCCTTTTCTGGCATGATTGTAAGTTTCCTGAGACCTCCCCAGCCATGCTGATCACTGAGTCAATTAAACCTCTTTTCTTTATAAATTACCCAGTCTCAGGTATGTCTTTATTAGCAGTGTGAAGACAAACTAATACATGAGGCTACTGGGGAGAAAGGGATTGGCCAACTTTGCCTCAAAGAGATAACATCTTGGTCACTTGGAAAAAAGGTGCCTCACCCTGATTCTCACTAAAACCCATTCTTTTTACTAAACAAAAGATTTTTGTACAAGAATATGAGCTCAAAATATGAAATATGTAATTTCTTGTTTTGTCATGATCTCTGAACTAACAGAACTACGTTTAACTCTACCCCTCTCTGGAGACCATTCCGAGGCTACCTGCTCGTGTAGTCCTTCCACTTGTCTGGGTCTTCCATGAGCTTCCTGTAGGTGCTGTCAATGGCAGCTCTGAGCTCTTTGAGAGTCGCATGACAGGTTTCAGGTGTGTCCCTTACTGGGTCCCGGACTGGGAGTTTCACACAGAGTTCCTCGATGAGCTGTAACCTTTTCTCACAGAGATGATGAGGACCTTTGTCACTGAAGAAAACCTAACGTATAATAAACGTTTTTATAATCCCTGTGAGAAGCCACATAGTACTTTTACATTTTCACAGAAAAACCAAAGGAAGTTTCCCATGCAGACTACCAAAGTAGGGTAATTAAGCTATTTTTTTCATACCCAAGCCAAAATATCAGCAATATCCTTTACGGAATAGTGTGACTTGACATGGCTATCGACATTGTGGTGTGGGAGACATACCCTGTGCTCTTTAATTATCTTTTCACTGCCTTCCTGGGGCACCAGCTTGGTCTCTCGATCCAGCTCAGCTCTGCATTCTTCTACAGAGGCTAAGAACCTATTCTTCTCCACATCAATCTTCAGATGAAGCAAATGATAAGGGGCTTCTCCTTGAAGATCCTACATTCCATAGGAAGATTCAGAAAATTAGGATGATACTCCCGATTATGTACATTCCCAATTGAAGTGGCAAAAAAATCCATAACATATTTCTTTTATGGCCAGTGTGACTAGTGTGACTGAATCACTACTTTCCACACCTGGTCTCTCACTACTCTGTATTTTTCCAAGTACTGGGACCACAGTCAATCTTTTCATCCTGCTGTGGGTTAGGTGCTTTCTCAGTAATTACTTGATTTAATTTTAATTCTCACAGTAGCCTTGCATAGTTTTTTTTTTTTTTTTTTTTTTTTTTTCCCCGAGATGGAGTCTCACTCTGTTGCTCTGGCTAGAGTACAGTGGTGTGATCTTGGCTCACTGCAATCCCTGCATCCTGGATTCAGAAGATTCTCCTGTTTCAGCCTTCTGAGTTAGCTGGGACTATAGGCGGTATCACCACACCTGGCCAATTTTTGTATTTTTAGTTGAGATGGGTTTTCACCATGTTGGTCAGGCTAGCTTTGAACTCCTGACCTCAGGTGATTTGACTACCTCAGCCTCCCAAAGTGCTGGGATTACAAGCGTGAGCTACCACATCTGTCTGGCCCTTCACAGTACTCAGGTTCTTATTTTATAGATTACATCATTAAGGCTCAGGGGTAAGTACAAAAGCTAAGATTTTACCTTGGATTTAAATCATACCCTCTTCCCTGCATGTGTCACTTTTGATTTTGTCAATGACCTTGTGAGCCAGGAGGGGCAGATATTATACCCAGTTCATAAAGGAAGAACATAAGAAAACCTAGTTAGTTAAAAAATGTTTTAAAAAGAAAGAAAAGAAAACAATAGACCAGGCTGCTGACCACCCGACATATCCTCTTTCCCTTAGATCATACATTGAGAAACAAGCAAGCAAGCACTCAAACAATACATAACATTTCATGTTCTATTTAATTATAAACATAAGCTTCATCATTACTTTTAGACCCATAATTAATTTTAACTGACTTCTATCCTATGGCATTTTAAAGGATTACCCTTGAAAGAGAATACTGAAATGACTGATGAGAAAAATGAGTTGGGGCTATGGAAAGCCCCACCTAGATTAAATCCTATAGAGGTGTGTGTGTGTGTGTGTGTGTGTGTGTGTGTGTGTGTGTGTGTAATAAAATACAACCTTCAGTTATAGTCTTTATTCCATAATACATTTACAATATGATATGCTTCAAAGACATCTAACAAAGCTTAGATTTCTTTAAGAATCCTTCTTTTTTAATGAGACACTTGAATTTTCAAATTTAGCAATTAGTAAGTAAAAAGGATATTTCTTTAACTGTGTTTTTCTTGTGCACAGGGATACTTATTTAGCTTATGTTACTGAGATTTTAAAAATCCACAAAGTGAGGCAGCCTGATGGAAAGAGTTTCAGCTGCCAACCTTCTGAACGCCAAAACTCCTCCATATAACGCACATGAAGTATCACCTCAAGATAGCACATGTTCACCTACTGCTGGAGCTGTCTTGTTTCTGTCTACCTCAAGGAAGACAACCTTCCATGGGTCTCCATTACGCTACAGCTACTTCCAGAATCTGGCATGCCATCTGAAGCTGGCCTCCGTGGGACAGACCCAGCCTTATCTCCCATGGTTCTTTCACAGGCCATGACACACAAGTCAGACGGACTCCCATGGGTCCCTGCGTCCTCCCTGAACACTCTCCTGCTTTCTCTCTTCTGTGCTGCTGTGTCACCCCCTGCCTACTCTCATTTCTATTTATTTAAAGTTCTAGCTCACAACTAGTTACTTGATTCACTGTTTTTCAACTTCCAAGTGGGTCCACTTCCCTCTTTCAAAGCTTTCATAAATATACACACTTTTGGATTGATCATATTTTATACTTGTATTATTTGCAACTAATTATCTCCTTTTCTGAACTCTTAAGCTCTTGGGGGGGGGGCTAGAGGAGTATGCTTTGTTCATCACTGAATTCTTAACTAAGAAATGTTTTTATTTATATTTTTTGATCATAGCTATCTCAACCAGATAGTAAAATCTTTGGGGACAGAAACTATATGTTTTATGATTTCAGTAGGTATACCTAACAAGATTTATTGAGCAGCGAGGAATTTATGAAACGTTCCTTGAATAAGTTAAACGTCTTGTCACCCCAGCTTAAAAACAATCAGAAAACCAAAAAGAATGCTCCAGGATACAATTAATGCTGAAAAGAAATAGGAATAACACAATTCTATCATATATTATCAAGTTTTATTTAAGTCCAGTTTTTTGATTTTTTTAAATGAGGGAAATAATAGTTACAGTGACTTTCCATGAGTTTCTTAATTTCTCTTACATTTGGACCTTAACACGCTCAAGCTTCTCCCTTCATTGAGGACGCACGGAGTCTCCAGTCTGTCCTGACTCACCTTCCATTGTTTGTGGAGCTTTCGAACAGCTTCCTGCAGCCCCTGCTGCTCCTGCTCTGGGAGGATGTCGGTGAGTTCATCACAAGCTTTCAGGAAGGCATTGAGCACCCTCTGATCCAGCTGACTGAAAAACTCCTGACATGGTGGGGGAAAGTGGGTAAGAGTGTAGCATCAGACATGATCATGCCACTAAACAGCCACTAAACAAGCCTCTTAGCCAGCTGCTGCCCTCTTCAAAACTTCCAGGCACCCACTATTGTTTTTTAAGAATGAACTATGTGCATCTATAGTTATGAATCAGAAGCCATCACATCTGAAATTCTACTGGTATTTTTTATTTTTTAGAAAAATTCTTTGTGGTTCTCAAGTTTGGTAGAATATTTCAAAAGGAGTATCTCATCTTCCAAGGGGAGAGGCCAAAACCTTGATTCTATAGTGATAGAGCTTTGGGTTCCCTTTGGTGAAGTTAGAAGAACAGAATGGAAGCCAGGATTAAGCCTCATAATTCCTCATTCCCCAACCTCAGTGCTTCAGGGCCTGATGCTTCATCATGAGCCACTGTGACATTCACACATGTGCACAGAGAAGCACACATGTCCACACATAGGCACACATGCTACACACCACATTGTGTTCCTCTTCAAACTTTTATGTTGAAGCCCTACCCCCAAATGTGATGGTATTTGGAGATGGGGACTTCGGGAGGTAATGAGGTTCAGATGATGTCATGGGGTTGGGGTCCTCATGATGGGATTAGTGCCCTTATGAGGAGAAACACCAGAAATCTTGCTAGGTCTCTCTCTCTGCCATGCGAGGGCACAGGGCAGCCACCTGCAAGCCAGAAAGAGGGCCCTCCCCAGAACTCTACCATACTGGCACCTAATCTCAGACTTCCCTTCTCCAGAACTGTGAGAATGTAAGTTTCTGTTGCTTTGGCCACCCATTTATGCTATTTTGCTATGGTCACCAAGCAGATGAAGACAATACATATGTACATACTACCCATGACTAAGTCTCACACAGTCTCAGGAGTAGGCATGCGGAATTCTTTTATAAAAATGGTGATTCAGAACAAAAAGTACCATACTGTAGAGGTGAAAAACTGAATGAGATGTTTTGTGTTTTGCAGTTGTAGACATTAACCCTAAATCTAGCCTGCTGAATCACAAATCATTTGAGAGTGTGGTTTATACAAATAACCACTGAAAGTCAGGAAAGATAAACTACATGTTCTCAGAGTGATGGTTATTTCTTTTTTTTTTTTTTTTTTTTTGAGACGGAGTTTCGCTCTTGTTACCCAGGCTGGAGTGCAATGGTGTGATCTCAGCTCACCGCAACCTCCGCCTCCTGGGTTCAGGCAATTCTCCTGCCTCAGCCTCCTGAGTAGCTGGGATTACAGGCACGTGCCACCATGCCCAGCTAATTTTTTGTATTTTTAGTAGAGACGGGGTTTCACCATGTTGACCAGAATGGTCTCGATCTCTTGACCTCGTGATCCACCCGCCTCGGCCTCCCAAAGTGCTGGGATTACAGGCTTGAGCCACTGCGCCCGGCCTGGTTATTTCTGTATACCGTTCATGAACATTATGAATAATGTTCTCAACATTCATATTTAAATAATAAACATGAAGATGGCTTTATAATACTGGGAAAAGTTGTGTATCAGCTACCAGACTTCAAGTGACACAGTATCTATACTATGATATGGTGGATGTATAAAATGAGCACAAAGGACTTAGCCGGACACCTCAAGATACCTATTTAAAAGAATCTTTAGTTATAGAAGAATTTGTAAGCTAAATAACAAATTAGTAATTTGGAGAACTTGAATGATCCTGTGACTCTCCACTATTCCAGAAGTTTAAGAATGGCCAATGACAAGCCAGCTCACCAGCTACTCCTAAAGTTCTTTTTGCCCACCAAATCTATGGGTCTCATATCTAAAAAGTCTCTGCTTCCCTGACTCATCTGCCCACTCCCCTTCTGTATCAGATCAGCATGCCTTTTTTAAGGTTTTCACCCAAGGTCATTTCATTTGTTCATGTATTCAGGTCAAGTGCCCCCTAAAGGGTGGACTCACAGTGTGTCTCCGCAGGAGCTCCTCCGGATCCCCCTTTTCCTCCAGGCCCTCTTGAGCAATCCGCAGCACCTTCTCCAACTCTGCCCGAGATTCCTCAAACTTCTTCATCAAGCGACTGTTGGTTTCTACATGCTTCTTCCAATCTCCGGTTTTCTTCACCATACTCTTGATGTAAAAAACAATCATAATGTGATGCTGCTTTCTCATTACTGAAAGTATCATTTTGTTAGAGAGTATTATTGATTTAAACAGCATTTGGAAAAGAGACATTTCATCATGATGGAAATAATTCACTCTTTTCAATATTAATTAAAGTTAGAAAAAACAAGTGGGACAATGATTGGTTTCCAGACACCACCAGGTGAGGCATTTTTGCAAGACCAAAAGCATGAGTGAGGGTTTCTTGTCTTCAATCTGCATTTTCTCCAGCTCACAACTCTAAAGCAGGGAAAGCAAATTACCTGAAAAGCAACATGAACATCTGCAATCTGTCTTTGTAGCCTCGTCTGATCAAAATGCTTTAACACGTTGCTCAACGTCACAAACTTTTGAACACTTTGACTGCCTTTCTCAATAAGTGTCAAGGTTTTCTTGCAGTTATCTTGACAAGCTAACAGTTCCTATGAGGAAAGGAAGCCCCACAACAATGTTATTTACAAGACAGAATGAGGGAGAAAGA
>NW_022437045.1:4667556-4752195 GCF_009761245.1 Sapajus apella | reverse complement strand
GGCAACCTCCACCTCCTGGGCTCAAGTGATTCTCCTGCCTCCCGAGTAGCTGGGACTACAGGTGCATGCTACCATGCCCAGCTCATTTTTGTATTTTTAGTAGAGACAGGGTTTCACCATGTTGGCCAGGATAGTCTCAATCTCTTAACCTTGTGATCTGCCCACCTTGGCGTCCCAAAGCGCTGGCATTACAGGCATGTACCACCGCACCTGGCCAAAAGGTCTCAATTTTAAACAATCACTGAAGTCAGTGCTTTATTATATAAGGCATTTAAATGTTACACAGAGTTTTTCAAGATTTTTAAATATCTCATGTACATTTTATTATCACTAAGAAAATGACAGAGCATCAAAAGTTATTTGTCTAGGTCTGCATTCCTCTAGCAAGGTGACAGGCCTGTGGTCTAATTGAGAGAACAATAATGAAATTCATCAATACAGATCAGGTTTTAACGTGACTAAACAAATTAAGCATCAATGCGTATTCACTTTGCTGAAAGAGATGCACTAAATATGTATTTCATATATCCTAAATTTATAATATTTGAAGGTGTACAGCCTATCAGTCTTAGTAATGAAATGGTAGGGTTCAGATCCTAATTTAAAAAGGGCAGCAGACCCATGCAGCTAGGGAAAACTTGCAGCTGTCACACATTTGCAGGACAAGATGTAATGGTGACTTACAGTCACTTCCACCCCTGACCTGTGGCCTCCAATTTTGATTTTGGCAGTAGACAGCATGGAAATCGTTGAGGCCAGCACAAGGTAGAGTCACTTTTTGACCTGAATTATACCATTTGCATTTCAGTATCCTCAACTGCTTTGAAAAAATATTTCAAACTCCTCATTTGGATGCCATTTTGGATATCCAGATGCAAATACCAAGATTATGGTTTTTTGTTTGTTTGGGCAAAATAAAATAAGGATGTACTTTTTCCTTTTGAAGACTTAGGCAATAAAAGGGTAAAATAAGCTCAAAATGTGTTATAAAATTTTATTATTAATAATGCTATGAATGTTATTTTAATTATGGAAAGATTATTTAATGACAATACAAATTTAGAAATGTAGGCAATGTCACCATGTCTAAAGATGAAAGATAATCTCTATCCAATACGAGAATGCAGTTTTCTGGTATAATCACTGTGGTTTTACTATGGATAATAGTAATATTATTATCAGTCATATAGTGCCACTTATTACATGCTAATCACATTATGGAGTATCTAATGTATCTGCAACAAGCTCTAAACTCAGGTATTGTAGCCTTCATCTTAAGGCGAGAAAATTAAAGATAATGAAAGCTTCCTAATTTGCAATATTAGATATAAGATCATTATATCTGTCAGACTCATTCCAGACACTCCTGGCTCTTTTTACTAATGATGCTACCTTCCTCCCATGAATCTATTTCAATTAATGCAGTGGCAAACCTTTTGTACATTAGTTTCTCACTCCTCTGGTGGATAGGTTCATTTATAATAAACCAAATAAGTCAATTAACTACAATACTCAGTAGGAGACTGCTATGCATACAATCTGTTTACTAAAAATGAGACAAAGAAAAATGATTATCACATCAAACATATTTCCAGAGATTCATGGTTGTTTAAACTCTCCTATTCCAAACAGTAAAGAAAAGATCTCATAAGACAGAGGTTATATATACTAGATGGAAATGGAAAGAAATTGTTTTTATTATATATATGTAAATATATATTGAAATTATCTAGCTATCAATCATCTATATTTTTTTCAAAGTATCAAGAAATGAAAGCACATATGGAATTGACCATTTTGTTAATCAGTGAGGCAGCAAGTAATGCCTAAAGCTATGTGTGGGAAGCAACAGTAAATGATTTTCCAAAAGAAGGTTGATAGAACAATGAAAATATCATATATGTAGATACGATACAAATATTTATATGTTTTATATAAATATTCTTTTTATGCTTTATGTATAATTTATATATATTTATCTTTTAGATATTTAATATAGAGAGACAGTATATTTATTTAATTTTCTTACAGTTTCTTTCTACTAGCAAAGCTAGGGATCATGTTTCATGAACAAAGTCCATAAAAAGTTTAATATAAATAAATTCTCACTAGCATTTTTAAAAGGATAGACTATATGTAGTCTATTGCTAGTAGACACTGTAAGAAAATTAAACAAATACAAAGCAGAGACATAACAGAAAGTCCTTTGATTATGGGTACCCTTAATGTTTGAAGTTATGAGTTGTGAATGTGGCTCCATCTCTATAACACATCCCTTATTTCACAGAGACATAGTGAACTTTGCATCTTCCATACTTGGTGTTCAGGATGCATGACTGACGCATGCACACAGCAGATGCTTATAAATAGCTTGCTGAGTGCCGTCAGCTCACAATATTGCTCCATTGATAGAAAGGAGAGCTGAGTGCTCAACACAAACCATTTTTCCTAATTTTGCTCAACTCAATGAATTTACTGAATCAGATGAATAGAGCCTGGTTTGCACCTGAGTCCAGCTAGCCTGGTCCCTGGAAACAGTTCTCATAGCCCCTCCATTGACAGTGAATGGATTTTCATCTTTGGACAAGACATGTATTTTTGTTTTGAGTTAGTAGTACTATTCTAGAAAAACGTTTCTTGTCCTAACTGAATTTCTATTACTGTAAGCAACACCCTGGTCTTGTTACACATTTTAAAATAATTGTCTCCTGAAAGGGATTGTTCTCACCTGATGCTTTTGTTTAAAAAGAGCACTAGATTGTGCCTCATGCTCAAGAACTGTGATAATTTCGTTGATTTTCTCAAGTGAGTCATAAAAGGACGTCATCTGCTTTTCTAATTCCTCCAACGGAATCAACAGCTGCTGACACTCATAAAGGAGTGGGGAGTAACATTCTTTGACCTTTAAAAACACAAAGGCAAAAATTCCATGAAAGACCATTAAGTGCTACTAGCTCAGGGAATGTGCATAGCTCTGAGGAACATTTTCTTTAGTGACATGATCATTTGGTGCTTACAAATATCTAAAGACATTTCTTTAATGATATTTCCTCTATATTGTTAAATTTTGCTGTGAAAAATAATAGTGCTGTATCACTGAGACAAATAAATGGCTACTGAGTTTTCTCATGAAAATTCATCTAAATCGTCCATCTGGATAGCACTTTCTCATCTAAATGATTGTTTTTAGTGAGCCAGATGGTATCAAATTGTGCTTCATAAACCACACAACTCATTTTTATTTTGGCCTTGAAATCTGACCTAAGACAGTCACGAATTATTATCACATTATCTAGACCATCCTGTGTCTTCCAGCTTTATTTTCAAGGTTGCCTACTTGAACCCTTGACTTACGATGAATTTATAAACCTGTCAACTTATTCTTCCCAGACAGGCTTGTGCTTCCCTTCCTCCCACCAGCTCCATGCTTTGCTGCTCCCTGCTTATCAACATCCTACTCATCCCAAACATTAATGTCACACCAATTTTCTCATGAAGGTTCCCATGCTAGGGGAGGGCTCTGTAGTCTGAACTGATGCAGCCCTTACCTGTCACTTGTCTTTTAAAACATGTTTTAGTTTATAGACCTGCATTGTCTTAAAGACGAGGCCATAGGCTCTTGGAAATCAAGAGCTTCAGGTGTCTATCCTGTCATCCTCCAAGGACTTCCCATCTCTTCTCATACTTTCAGATAACCAAGGAAAGGAAATTAATCACTATTTGTTAGTAGGTCATTCTTTGTTTCTCATGTAGTATAAAGACAATAATGGTCTAACCATATGAGGCATATTCCAAAAATAATCCTTGAGGAAAGTGGCGTAGGGTAACATTGTGCTGTACTGTCAAACACATAATTATGTATGAAGAAATGTTTTTATGTTCTTGGATATACTGCCTGAAGTATACACTAATCAAAAGAAAGTTACCATCTTGCTGGTGCAACAAGATTCTGGTATAAATACCTTGAACAAAACCAAGAGAGTCTACTAATGTGTATACAAATCAGTGTGTTTTATTAATCCTTCCTGGGTGCAAGAGAAAACCTGTCAAGATGCTGCATCTGAAACAGTAAAAAAGCAAATGACAATTTCCTTTCTCAGGGGTTTCCCTGAACACCTAAACATGGCTCAGGCTAAGACGTGCAAGCCCAACTATGGCTCTGAAAGCTGCTGGGAAGTTATCCAATTGAAAATGTTGACTTCAAATTGTACTCATTGTTTAGCAGATTTTACTAGTATCCAATATTACCATTATTGTCCATTACCTTTAAATTATAAATAATTCTAACTTGAATGGTAAAAAAAAAAATGAACTGAACATAAACATTCTCATAGATATCAGATTGACAGATAAAATTTTCTCTTTTTTATGGTCACTATTTTTTCTATTTTAGCTTTTTGAACATATTCTTTTTCAGTTTTTCCCTACCACTGATTTCACAAAGGTTATTCTCTTCCTTTCTACCTTTCTTTCCTATTTAACAAGGTCTTCTACTTCATTTCTACTTTGTTTTCCCATTCTTCATTTTAAAATGTTTTCATTCATTTATTATAATCACGTCTCTCTTTTATCAGAAATTAATTACCTGATTTAGGTGGACTTCGCAAATAATACCATCTTCTAAAATTCAAATTTGGATAGACAACAAATTCGGATGGAACTTCCAAAGCTCTTAAGGAAAAATCACCCAATAGAATAGAAAATGCTTATGGCTAGTGCTTACATCCATCTAGTTCCCATACAGAAAATGTATAAATGTATATATTCTTTTTTTTTTTTTTTTTTGAGACAGAGTCTCACTCTGTTGCCCAGGCTGGAGTGTAATAGTGCGATCTTGGCTCACTGCAACCTCCACCTCCCCGGTTAAAGCAATTCTCCTGCCTCAGTCTTTTGCATAGCTGGGATTACAGGCACACACCACCATACCCAGCTAATTTTTGTATTTTGAGTAGACAAGGTTTCCCCATGTTGGTCAGTCTGGTCTCGAACTCCTGATCTTGTGATGCTTCCTCCTCAGCCTCCCAAAGTGCTGAGATTATAGGCGTGAGCCACCACATGCAGCCTAAATGTATATATTCTAAGCCTAAGGTGAACTCCATGAAATAGAAGGGCAGAATTTCCACTGCTTTGTGGCTATGCTTGCAGAAAATTGCACAGGTAAGATCGGAGTGGAAATATATCAAACAAATCTCAATAAATTCTCAGTTAAGTGTAGGGTCCCTCTTCTTTCTCCTCCTCATCCTTTTTCTCTTTATTTCTCCTTCCCTCTCTTCATTTTATCACATGTAACTGTTCCCCAAAAGTATCTACCTTTCTATTAAAATATAGCTATAACACTTCTAAATTTACAAAGGTAATATTTGGTATCAGCATCATAGTTTTGTTTTGTTTTTTTTAATTCATGAAAAAGTTACTAAATCAAGAATCCTAATTAGAAACAAAAACACCATTAACAAGTAAACAATTTGCCTATGGGGAGAGGGGGCAGCAAGCAAGCTGAAGGCACTGTTGGTGTCACACAGACTATTGAGCATTAAATTATTTTCGCACCTTGGTTAGCTGTTCTTTGAGCTTTGACATGGTTGCAAACATTTCTTTTCCTTCTTCTTGGGGGCTTTCTTTGGTAATCAGGTGTGCTGTCTTTGTAATTATCTTGTATTGGGCATCCATCACAGGCACCCTCTGCTCAATATCCTGCATGAATCATTGAAACAGCCAGATTCACATATAACACATTTCCTCTTAATTTCAGGATTCCATAGAAGGCAGAACAAAAATCAATATGCACTGTATAAAATCCAATACTTACACTAAACTTTTGATGGTTCCAGTTTTTGCTTCCCTTCACTACTAATAAATATTGGTAATATTATACAGTTAATAAAACTTTCCTTTAAAGTAACCAAAACATAAAGATTAGCTGAAATAATCTTTGTACTTTCCCAAAAAACCATTGTTAATGTAGTATGGAAATATAAAACATAATGTAAATGTATATTTAAAATGTCTGGCAATTCTGACTTTTAAAATTGGACGGGTTTTCTTTAAAGAAAAGAGAAAAGTAACTCACTGCCTTTATAAAAACAATATTAGGGTAATGACAATTTAAATTACTTAAAGTCTTTGCTCACAGTAAAAACCAAAGCGAACATCTCATCTATACATCATTAAGGTTTTTTTCCTGTGTTTATATCCATTTTTAAATTTTTACAAAGACAAAAGAATGATACTGTTCTTTCCTTTTCTCATGTAGCAATTTATTGCAAAATCTTCCCATGTCATTAAAAATTCTTCCACTACTTCATTTTTGAGAGCTGCACGGTATTCAAAATATGCAAACACCACAGTTCATGGAATAAATGCTTTATTATTGAATGTATTTAGGTGGAGGTGCTATCTTTAGATGTTTCCTCATTTTTCCTAATGCTTTGTTGTAGAAAAAAAAATCCAAATTGAAAATCAATTTGAAGTTACTTTATGTGATTAAGACAGGTCTTTTTTATGTTTGATATATTTTTTCTGACAGGTGCAAATTGGGACATACAGACATGTCAAGGTGATGCCCATGAGACATAGAAACAGCTTTTGCAATGATCTGAATAAACTTGCTGATCTTTACTGTCACAACAGAGAAGACTTTTCATTTTGATTCAGAAACTCCTCACCTCCAAGTCTTGAATTAGTAACTTGACATTCATAAAAGAGACTTCTAAGGGTTCAGAAAGTTTCTTATGGGATTCCGTTGCAAAAGCAGACAGGGTAACAACACAGTCTGTGTACTCCTTCTTCATTCTGTCCATCTCATCAGCTTGAGCATACTGTTAAGGAAAGGGAGGAGGGAACATTGTGAAAGCCATTTAGCTGCGACCACTGGAACTACAACTTTCATCTCTGGAATTATCTGGTAAGAAAGACTCTAATCCTTGATACTTATTTTAGATAAATTTGAAGTAAGTCCAATTAGTTTGAAAGAAAAAAAGAAACTAGCATAAAAATGAAGAACTATGATTTGAAACAAGAATCGTTCCATAGAAGTAGGCGCCATATGTCAACATAATCCTTAATCAAACTAACATATTTCTGTAACGTTCCACCATTATGCATGGAAAAGAATGAATAACCAATCCTAAAACACATACCGGTTTTAAACATATCTACGCTTTGCCTTATTAAACCCGTGCTATAAAAATATAATTCTCTCTAAACAGACTACTTATCACATTTATAACACACACACGTTTGAGGTGTATATAGATTTTAAAGACATACTTGCTTGACTTCCATAAACAACTCCCTCCACCGCCCATTTAGCAATAGTAATTGCTGCTTCAGGTCACGGGAAACCATCTCATTACAGGTTTCAATGAGAAAATTGCCAGCATCGTTCATGGCAGTATGCTGCTGAATCCAATGAGGTAAATTTCGAAAAAAATCCTAAACAATAAAGAATGCACAATATCATAAACCATAAACTGCATATCAATGACTGATGTGAAAGTGACTAAATTAGGAAAAATATCTTTGCTTTAACATTCATGTGAATTTTAAGATAAACCATAAATCTCTTTAAAAATGCACATTTTTAAAGTTTTAAAATGTGAAGTTTTAAAAGTTAAAAGTTTTAAAATGTGAACTAGAGATACTGAGTGTTTTTTTTATAAGAACATTTATGCCATATCATTTGTTGAAGACAAAACAAAACATGATGACCACTTTCTGTTATTTTTATTTTACAGATTAAAAAGCTGAATTTCTGTCAATGTAAGAGATCTATGCATAACCTTCAGGCTAGTAAATACCAGTGCCAGAGTCATAAAAAAGGCATAATTTATAAGGGAATTATATAGCTTCCTTTTTCATTGTATAAATGTATACGAGTGCAATTTTGTACATGAATAGATTGTGTGGTGGTAAAGTTGGGGCTTTTATTCCCTTTTAAAGAAAGAATAGCTTTCTCTAATAATTTCTAAACAAATTTTTGACCTGTTACTTTTGATTTTTAAATTTCAATGTAGTACATTAAGATAATTAGCAATCATGGAGATAAACCATCGAAGAAAAAAATTAAATTAAGTATCTGGGTCGAGAGCACTTAATACAACAACACACTTTCTTGTTTGTTTAAGGATTCACTCTTGGCAATGAAACAGTTTCCAACTCATTTTAAATAAAGTGCATGTGTGCACGTGCACACACACAACAGATACCACAGTGAAAAACAAGGATACCAAAGATAATTCAAAATCCATTTCATAAGCCATGTGTGGGAGGACTTCCTACATGTATAAATAGATAAGAACACTTCTGTTTCTGGTGGTTATATTCCTTTGGATCAAATTAACACATATGACATCTACTAGGGCACAGCCAGTCTAATTGGAAAAGCCAAAATCTGTATGGGTACATAGTTATTGCCTCCCTCAGCTACGTGAGCATATTTAATCTATATGAAATGTCAAATGGTAAAACATTTAAAAGTGATACATCTACTTGTACAAACAATAATAGATGAACCAATCTTGGATGGCATGTGGTAATTCTAGTGTGTGCATTTTTAGTATCACTTACATATAAATTGATTTTCCACCTAAAAATGCCAGGCTTCCATTTGGAAGTATATAAGCGGAAATCGGTCCATTTCATGTGATATTTAAATAAGTGACATTAACGTAAAATAGTAGCTCTCGCAGGTACACACACATACATACTTATAACTGGCCACAAAGAAATCATTCCTACTTAGAATGAGACCCTTGCTTGAGGGTTAGTAGAATCCAAAACAGAATATCTAAAGAGGTACAAATGTCATGGTCCAGCTGTTCAGCTGGTGGATGCTCTCACATAGATTCAGTACTATGTGTTTCACGCTATGTGAAGACAAACCAAAGTTGTTTTCATCCTCTCTTTAATCAGGAAATC
This sequence comes from Sapajus apella, assembly GCF_009761245.1. Classification (NCBI taxonomy): domain Eukaryota; kingdom Metazoa; phylum Chordata; class Mammalia; order Primates; family Cebidae; genus Sapajus; species Sapajus apella. Next base: position 4,743,276 of record NW_022437045.1, on the reverse strand, counting down.
CATGAAGACTGGGGTCCTAGACACTCCCCTTCACAGACAGACTTCAGTGTAATATAGTGCCCTCTCCTCTGCTGCCCACTGGATTTACTCAACCCTTCATCAGCTTCTATAAGCAGTGTATTTATTGGTCTATTACTAACCTGAAAGTGCAACTTTTCAGGCAAAGTCAGGATTCTTGAGTCACACCTGCAAATATATGATACTCCCTAGTGAGCTCTGCTGTAAAAGTCTCTCGTGCTTGTGTACATCAAAAGCCTTTTCTTTTTGCACAAACCAGTCTTACCTTTTTGGCATTTTCTGATTGATTGAGCATTTTTTCAGCATCCTCTAGCCAGGCTTGCAGACTAGCCACTGTATTGCCATAGCGATCCCAGTTAGAGATCACTTCTTCCAGCATGCTCCTCACACTCCTAACTTCTACTGAGAGATTTCGCCACTGAGCAGTGGTTTCATTCATGAATTTCATTACATTCTCAGCTTCCTCCACTGAAACAGAAAAAAAACATTTATAACCCTTATTTTATATTTTAAATCCTCCATATCGTTTTTTCTGTGGTCTTATACATTGGTTTGCAATATTATCCATCACAAATGCCAGAGTTCATTTCCAACAAATATAACAGACATAATTACACATGGAAAACAAATGTATTTTACAAATTACATCTTTACACTAATTAATTTCTCATTTACTTGATTGTTACTCAAGTTATTCTATGCTTTTGACTTTAATCTTAGAATTGAAGGTAGCTTGAAAAATTGCAATTTAGAAAACGATTGCTTATTTTATTCTCTCTTAGAAGAACACGCACGCACGCACGCGCACACACACACACACACACACAGAGGGAGAGAGAAAAAGAGAGAGAAAAAGTATGATTATGCAGGTCAGGCACTGTACAAAGCACAAGGAACTGAAGCCAGTATGTGTTCTCTTGGCCAATGGCAAGATGACACAAAAATTCCATGGAGAGAAAGAATGATCTGATCAGATAGAAATCTGAAAGGCTCTAAATTCTACTGTAGTCTACATTGCAACAAATTCTGTAGCATGTTTTACCTGAACCATCTGCTTTGATATACATTTCGGCTGTCTGTTTCAAGATCTGGTATGTCACTTCATATTGTTCAAAGAACTTGCTATTTTCTATAAAAGACTAGAAAAGGAGGAATGGTTAGAAGATAGCAAACATTAGGCTCATGTAAAATTCCAAAGTCAATTTTCTTCAGTATAGCTATAAGTATAGTTTACCCAAATTTGCTAATCTCTCTCTTTTTGAAAATATAAACTTAATTCACTGCCACAAATTACCTAAGATCATTCTGAACACATAAATTGATTCCATGCTTTTGATTCTATCCAGTACAAGATTAAGAAAATATTCTATTTCTTCACCAATCAAGGGTTTGCTTTTTGAAGAGACAGAAATTTCTCTAGAGAACTTGGGTCTAACATTTAGAAAGCACTAAATTTAGAAGAACATTTTAAAGTGTCCCACTGTGTTTCAGCTGTGGAATTCTGTTGCTCTTTGAACATTAATCCTGGCGAATGACTGCTCTGAGGAGCTCCAGATTATAAATAAATGACACAGCGCACAAATACTCCCCTTAAAATAAAAAGTAAGTAGGCTGGGAGTGGTGGCTCATGCCTCTAAACCCAGCACTTCAGGAGGCCGAGGCCAGATCACCTGAGGTCAGAAATTCAAGACCAGCCTGGCCAACATGATGAAACCCCATATCTACTAAAAATACAAAAATTAGCCAGATATGGTGGCATGTGCCTGTAGTTCCAGCTACTCAGGAGGCTAAGGCAGGAGAGTTGCTTGAACCCGGGAGCTGGAGGTTGCAGTGAGCCAAGATCTTGCCACTGCACTCTAGCCTGGGTGACAAAGTGAGACTCCATCCAATAATAATAATAACAAATAAACTAAAAGTAAGTAGAAAAATTTTAAGTAATTGCATACTCTATTCATGTTATCAATGGCCTATTACAGAAAAATTACAGTAAGACATGTCTATAAATCTGTAATTCATACATGTAATAGAGTCACTACTGGCAAATGGATATTATAAAATTGAGAACACACAAAAAAGTCTTTAGGTAAATTTTATTATTGTTCACTTCAAGAAATATAAAATAATGCCCGTTTCAAAGACCATTCTCACTTCTCTAAAGTAGAGAACTGATGCAATTATAGCTAACAACATATCACCAAAGGCTCTTTAATTTCTTGTTATATTATAATGAGTTCCTGTGATTTGAATCTATTAAAATACTTGATAAATGTCATTGTCATAAATACAAAATTAGCCTTCAAAAACGGGCTGATTTTTTGTATAGCACGCTGATGAATGCTTAATATGGAGTTGCAAGACACTTGTGTGCAGAGGAAACATTATTATTCATAAAGCAATTTCATAGAAATCTCTAGATTGTTTTTACTGATAAATGTTTATCATATCTTGAGATAACATTTAAAAAATTGTATCTATAACAAATTTTATATCATTTTATGTTTATAAAGCATTTACTTATAAATTAACTATTCTTCAGGGATAAAGTGAATAGAGAAAGTTGTGAGCTGGAATAAGAGGCTCCATGATGAATACAACATTCAATAACTTTCATTGGCTTTATTTTATTTGTTTGAGAATAAAGTAAGACAATAATATTCTGATTAATTTACTATTTATTCTTACATCTTTTTATTACAACTCAGTTGGGAAAAGAATAATTTACAATTTTGAGTAACCTAACTAAACAACCAAATCATTATTTGATCAAAAATATACCTAATGTTCAAGATACTGTGTAAGAAATTGAAGAAATAATTATATTCGGCAAAGTTTAAAAAACAGTCTGCATTTAATATTGATGCAAATTTCAAGAAGCCAATAGCAAAATAATTGTCCTAAGTGTCAAAGAATGGGAACTAGTTGCTTGTGGCGCACAGGAATACTTAAATATGCTTTTGCTAGAATAGCTTACAAAATAATTAAAAATAAACAAGTGAGAAAAGCTTATTTCCAATTTAATTTTTGGTCCAAGAGGAAGGGAAGAAGGAAGAATGTCTTCAGAAAGAATGTTTTATAAATGCTGTAGAAACTCGTTAATGTATTTTTGAACTTTGCTATTAGCAAGACTGGATGATTAATTTTCAAAGAAAGATTCCTATTTTTAATTTAAATTTTTATTGGTCCATCTAACTTCGTCCTTTTTTTTCTGAATATGGAATAAATGCATTTAGCAATATGGATTATTTTGTCTATTGAATCACTTTAGCAGAACTGCTAAATCTCCATTTTAATGTAAGCGATTTAGACACACCTCTCAGAAAAATGCAAAAGTAAATACAAATGCATGTTTAAAATAATAATATCAGGATTCATTTATTTCTTTCAAAATAAGGTTGAAATTTGGATCCCAAGTTCAACAAATAAGCCATTTTAGTCAGGGAACTTTTAAAGTTGATGGTATTTCAAGAAAAGTAAGTGGCATACTTATTTTTGGTATTTAATTTTAGTGTTAGTGACTGCATTTCTACTTTCACAAGGTGGGCATAAATATAATAAATATGAAACTCATCAGTTTAACTTGAATGAAACTACACCAGATAATTTCAGATAATTAAAATGAATATTAAGGAGTGGTTTTTATCAAGACTATTTACATTAAGATATAATTATGAATAAAATGAATATTCACATTATGTTGCATTCACACAGTCCATGGTTTCAAGAGCTCTTTTTTTTCTTTCATGTGAAAGATTGGAATATTAGCCTCTTTTTTTCATAGTGCATTGTGAGCATATGTTTTGGTCTTTGGCAACAATTTTGACAGCAAGAACTAAACGAATTATTGTTTGATTTGCATTACAGCATGTAATCACTTACCAATGGCCGTGCCCTAAATTAATGACAACAAGTATTTGTGAAGTATTATCCAAGAATTCTTTAAGCATTCAGTGGCTGCATATCTGAGCTAGGAAGCACATTCTCTTTCTCTAACACCTAAAAAAAAGTATTCTTTCTTTTTTGCAGGATGAATAAGTCTGATTTGAGAATTACAACTAAGAAAAAGATAATTATGGAAACTGTATGGCCCGAATATTACAATTTGGTTATTACATGATATAGCAGCATGTGGTTTATTACAATACTTTTTTTTTTTTTTTTGAAACAGGGTCTTACTCTGTAGCTCAGGCTGAAGTGCAGTAACAGGATCATAGCTCACTGCAGCCATGAACTCCAGGGCTCAAGTTATCCTCCTGCCTCAGTCTCCTGAGTGGTTGGGACTACAGGTGCACACCGTGACGCCAGCCTAAATTTTCAATTTTTTTTTTGTAGAGACAGGGTCCCACTCTGTTTCCTGAGCTGGTCTCAAACTCCTGGCCTCAAGTGCCTCTTCCATCTAAGCCTCCCAAAATGCAAGGATTACAGATGTTTGTGAGCTGCGGCTCCCAGCCCTTTTTTGGTGGGGGCATGGGGGTTGGAAACCAAGGAAAGAATTGCATTTACAAAACTGACTTTTGTTAATTTGTGATTTTATTTGAAAGTCTTCAGGCTCTTTGAAATTGCCTGTTCCAAAATGAATGATTTTTCATAACATTAGGGATAAGAAACGCTCTATGAGGTGTTAACATAGAAGGAAAAAAGTATATGTCAGTCTTTCTTCCCTAGAAAGATCCCTACTATTTTATTATTATTATTGTTAATTATTATTATCATAATCATCATTATTAAAAATCTGGGAAAGACTAAGTCTTCTAGAAATTAAGTTATTCACAGATACATGGGTACTCAGTAGCTAAACCATGACTAACCACATTTGTAGTGACTGGTATCTGCACTTTATCAGCTTCTCCTCTCCCACAACCATGCTGCCTCATACACAAATAACAGCAACTCACAGGCTTTGACAGTACACTTACAGGTATGTAAGTGTAAGATATTGTCAAATATGAACCAATATTAAATAGAACTAATATTTATGTGAATTACATTCTTTACACCATGAAGACATAAGATATCATATCTAGGATTTGGCGTTTTATGTTAAAAATATTTTTTTCACAATTTTTTTAGATCATGATATTCAGCACTGAAGCTCAAGGGTTTTTGATTTGGAAAGATATGAATTCAATTTCTGATTCCACACTTTACCACCTGGAGCATGTGCCACCAGGAGTATGTGACTTGAGCCTATGAAGCCTCAGTGGTTTTGCACTGGCTCCTTGGTATCCAAAACAATGTGAATCCCCCAGCCTGTAGGGCCATCACTGAGATAAAAGATGATGCATATAAAACACCTGGCACGTGGGAAATGTTCCATAATCCATGGTTATCAAAACTATTAAGCAAAAATACCTTAAAAACCTTTAGGGAAAAGAAATATGAGTGATAGGTAGGCATTCTTCAGTAGCAGATGAGACTATTAGGAAATGTTCATTAAAGCATGCTGTGTATTTTGGATAATCAGCAATTTAATGAATAGTTGTGAAAGTTAAAAAGCAGTTTGGAAGTAGCAGCTGAGTGAACTTGTCTTTAACTTTATGAAGTAGGCAGAGAGCACTAATGTTTTTATCATTAATAATAATTCTCTATTCACGCATCATTTGAGAAAATCAAAGAGAATTATTAACATCATTGTGTTGGAACATTCACCTGGTGGAATGGTCTTATTAGCTGTTTAAATCTGACTGATTCGCTGTTCTGAAATAGCCAGAACAAAGACTGTATCTGGTATAATTAACTACTGGGCTCAGAGGGTATCATTTGGCATGTGCAAATCTGAAAATATACATGCATATTTGTATTTTATATTTGAAGAACTAATGTAATTGCTTGAATCTAAAATTCTAGGTTTTTCATAACTTGCCAAAATAACTAGAAATGAATAAAGGAACATAACAGATTTTGCATTTTGGGACAAACGTTTCCTAGACAATTTTAGTATAGGGAAAGATTTTACTGTAAAGCAGTTAAATCATTTTTTTTTTTCTCAACTACATGTTGTTCACTCATCACAGAAAATGAAACTGAAATGTAACAAGACAGATTCTGGTTCTAAGATGCCTCAGTGAGAAAATGGTTTCAATAAGTATTTCAAGCAGAACATGGTATAGAGTCACTATGACTAATCAAGTTATAAATGGGCTTATATTTTAAAAGTTCATTGATTTATCATAGAATTTGTATTTAAACATAAATGAAACAGTACAAGACTAAAATATCTATTAATATTAATTCTGTGAGCAAATTTGCATTGAAAATTAATTTGTAGGAGGGGCATGTTTAATTAAGAAATAACCTGTCTTTAGCAACTATAATGCATTAAAACTGCTAGTTACAGAGCAGCCAAATTCTTTCAATCATTGATGCAGGTCTATGATTCTGGTAGACAGAGAATTATCTATATTGATAGCCGAAAATATGAGATAATCTTTAAAAATTAAGTTGATACAGAGATTTATTGACAAAATTTTACTTTTCTTGGGTGCACACAAGGGTCAATGAAGCTCAGGGAATGACAATAAAAAAGACACCGTGGACACACTCTAAAAAAATAGTTCCTATTTGGACACTTGAGAATTGTTCTAAACTAGTCAAAACTGAATTTTAAAAAAACATGAAGGTAATCTTTAAGTATTTTAATTTAGTTTAAATGGTGACCTCCAATAAAAAATGTGGGTATGCAATACAAAAACTTTTTTAAAAAATCAATAAAGCCAGTCAGGATGGTCCCATGTGATTAATGCAGCAAAGCCTTTCTAAACTAGGGGATTTTAAATAATCAAATTCCAAAGAAATAGGTTTAGATTTCAGATAATTCTGAAAAGCTCATAAACTTATATCTAACCCATTTAACACACAGTTATCTTTATGTTTAAATTAAAGATTAAAACAACAGCGTCAAAGTAACTGAACAGTGTTGCTAAATCCATGGCTCATCGGAATTCTCTGCCAAAGCACCGGGGACTTACCACGTAGTTCTGTAGAAGCTGCTCCACTGACTCTCTCCTCCCATACTTAATGATCCAGGACTTCAGCTTTGACTCTGCAAGAACCAGCAGTGAGAGCAGACGGTACTTTAATTCTAGAAATTCCATTTTCATTAGGTGTAGCTCTGATGTGGAGGAAACAAAATGAAACCTAGAAATAAAACAGGGAGAATTTATAGAATGTAACTAATAGTAACAGAACCGATGCTTACTTAACCTGTTACATGTCAGCCTTAAATAGAATGTGGCCACAAGCTCTTCTAACTCTGGCTGATCATTTTCTGGAGATCTCCTTTCTTTTCTAGCTCTGGATTTAAAAGCAAAACATGAATGATTTAAGTCTTTGATTTGGTTTTTTCCCCTGCCAACACATCTCTCGTCTGTTTCTTTTATAAGCTGTTTTTGCAATATTACATAATGTTCCTTACAGTACTGAACAAAAATACAGCCTATGAAGAAACCATTTCTGTGATTTCCAGGCTGCAGATAAATTCAGGTTCAGTCTTTTCAGTTAATAATATATTAGAATGTTGGCATTCTCAGCATACGTTATGGAAGCCCACTTTCTATTTACCAAAGGTAAGCTTCTCTGTTAAAAATAAAATCATGAAAAAAAAAAAGTAAAAAGCATCCACCTGGCATTTTAAAAACAGACCTCATTTAAGTACATTCTCTTACCTCTCGGCCATGTCCTCTAATTGATCAGGTGGCACTGGAATCCCGTTAACAGACCTAGTCCGGTAGATTTCATGGAATGCTCTTTTGTGGGCATCTGTGTTTTGAAGCAGATCCTAAGATACAGTTTTAAAAAAATAAAAAATGAAAAACATGTTTCACAGAGGACTAAGGAGCATAAATTCCAGCCTTCACCGATGAGTCAATGTATTCAACAATTTGATCCTGCTGCCACATTCAGAGGCAGCTTACCTTGAACAGGAGCTCTTACCTTGAACAGGAAGTGGGTGCTTGTACTTAAAACACTATGCTGGAACTGCATCTAATAATTATGCATCTTTTAAACACACATGACACTTGCACAGCAATGCATTCAGACGTTTTAAAGGCACATGAGCCAAAGGAAAATGTAATTACTGCTATGAAATGATTTTGGTATTTATTTTTTGCCTTTCTTGATTTTGGATATGCTGGTTTTTAAAGGCTTAAAACCAAGCATGAGAAATTGAAACCTTTGACGGCAAAAGGCATTAGGCTTTCTACTGTTATTTTATTTTGAATGCATGCAGACTATTATAAATTGATATTTTCTTGCTATCTAAAGTCAATCATAATACAATATATTTTGAAATGCCCTTTTGGTTAGAAAATTTCAAACAAATGCAGGAAATGCCCCATAGGTAACACAGTGGGAAAATTAAATGTGATGTTAATAAATATTCATTATAGACTGTATAGAACTCCACAGGTTTGCTTCATTTATTTAGGTTAATTTGAATCTTCTTTGATGTATTTGTTGTGTTTTTCATCATTCACAAACTAATTTCTAAAAAGATGTACATGTATTTTATACTCCCTCACCAATTTCTCATATAGAAGCAAGGAAAGAGTTAGGTGAAAGGAGATTCATGCCTTAATTTCTAGAGTTTAGTTTGTGTCCCAGTGGCAGAATAAATACAGTACTTAAAAATGTGTCACTCACTGAAAAAGTGGGACACATTAGCCCATGAAAATAATACATTAAAATTAATATTTTTATCTCATACCAAAATTTAGTGAATTAATTGGAGAAATTAGTGCAAAACCAGCCTAAAATCAAAAGAGACACACTTGAGGGAGGGACAAGTGAAGACTTTTATTATACATTAAAACATTAGGGTTTGTATGTGCTTGTCTACGTATGACATTTCAACATGGTAGAAAAACCTTAGGGCCAAACTATTTCTATTCTCATATATTTCACTACTATCACATTTTGACCTGCTCTGACTGTGTAGGTAAGTGCAAAGATATTCATAAGTCATGTGTGCCTCTAGGAAGGGTACTGTGTGAAGCCAAGAGCTCATCACAAGAGAACAGAGATCAAATGAGTGATTTTTACAGCAGCTGTTGATGCTGAGTATTCTAGCCATTCTCTACCTCCTTTATTACATGCAGACACATTTCTGTAGCTTATGGTTTTGGCTGAAACTTTCCTAAGTGACTTCAGAGCACACTTGGAGCTCTTGCCCCAGCTAGCTCTGATTTGTGACTGTTTTGAAATGAAAAAGTCTGTACAAGCTATCCAAACAAACAGAAACATTTTCATCCATATAATAAAAGAACATCTTCAGTTGGCATGACGTCACTGATTCCTCTGAAAGGTCTTCTCAGTATAAAGCAGCTAGATGCTGGGCAAAATATATGATTTTAATTCACCTTGCTGGGTTCATAGGAAGTGAACTATTTTAGGTTCCCCATTCTCAGTAAAACATGACCCCAAAACTAGATCACAGACGTAGGCAAAAAACAAATAGAAAAATCCAGATTGTCCTGGACAAATATCTACACCATTGCTGAGAGAGACTGAGTCTTAGAATATAAACAGGGTAAGGACACTGAAACAAGATCTCTTCCATTTAGTCAGAACCCTCAATGAAGGCTAACATGGCCAGGTTATTAGCAAATGCAAATACAATAAGAGGAAAGCAGAGATCACCAACCACAGGAAACAAGCCACCATGAGTGAGAACCAGCAGAAATAACAAATTTATCATGCTAGAAAAATGTCAGGAATTTAATATTTGACAACAATATGTAAGATAAAAAGGAGAGTGTTCTGGTTAAAGTATTCCCCATTTCTTATATTGATTAAGAGGGGGTTAAGATATTGATTAACTTTCAATTTTTTTAAGTATCTAACAAAATTCAAGGGCAATCATACTGTACAAATAGAGTTTATAACTTTCATGCCAGTATAATAAATAAAACCATGGAATAAGAAAAATGAGCAAGGAAACAAAAAGCAAAACGTTCTTAATTAACTTATAAATAGCAAGAAAGTAGAAAAGAAGAAAAAGTAGAGCAAATAGAAAGCAGACTTAGATGCTAGAAACAAATTCAAGAACATCAATAATAATAAATAAATGTGAATAATGTAGAAATTTACTAGTTACAAGACAGAGATTTTCAGACTGGAAAAACAAACAAAATAGAATTATCTGCTTTTTACAAAAGATACACCTAATCATTAAGAAAATGGATAGGTTAAAATTAATAAAATGGAACACATGTCAGGCAAATACTAAGAGAAATCTGATATAAATGTATTAATACCAGACAAAATGGATTTCAGAACAGAAGCATTATAAGTACAGACACTCCTTGACTCATGACAGGGTTATGTCCCAATAAACTCATTGTAAGTTGAAAATATTGTAAGTCAAAAATGTATTTAACACACCTAAACCAACCAAACATTATAGCTTTGCTTCCTCTATATTAAATGTAATTAGAACACTCACACTCACATTAGCCTACAATTTGGCAAAATCATCTAACACAAAGCCTATTTTATAATAAAGTGTTGACTATGTCACATAAGAGTATCATATCACATGTGATTGCTGAATGTATATTACTTTTGCACCATTGTAATGTGAAAATTGTAAGCTGAATCACTAGAAGTTGGAAACCATCTATAATTAATTACATAAAAATTAAACTTTCAATTTACTGGAGGATGATATATTACTCCTGAACTTGAACATGCCCATTAAACTCTGAACTACATAGAGCAAAAACTGATAGAACTGTAAGGAGAACCTGAAACATCAGCATCACTGTGGGACTTATCAACATGCCTCTCTAAATGAGACAGAGCAACGGAAGAAGCGTTATAGCAGGTTGTGATGCAAAGTAGGGAAAGGGCTGCAGGAATGGCTTTTGTAAGAACTTTTGGTGTTTCTGTAGCGGAAGCCCGCTGGAAATTTTGAGCAGATTGGTGAAATTATTTCAGCTACATTTTAAGGATCACTGTGGTGATCCTTCTGAAAATACCCTATCCTCCATACATTTGCTTCCCATTGCTTCTAAGACAACACTGTAGCTGGATTTCCTCCAACCTCACTGGTTGCTCCTTCTCAGACTTTTACTGGTTCTTCTACTATTCAATCTCTTAATGCTGGATTCCCTCCAGATCAGTCCTTGGTCTTTTTCTCTCCTCTGTATATACTTCTTTATCTAATTTCTCCAGTCTCGGACCTTTAAACGACCCTCCATATGCCAATGACTCTGCATTTTTATCTCCAGACTGTACTTGTCTCTTGACCTCTCTTACCTATTGCCTACTCCACGTGTCCTCTTGGATGAGAAACAGACTCAACATGCCCCAGACTGAATTCCTGATCTGTCCTCCAAAACACGCTTCATTGTCTCCTATTCTTAATAGATAGAAACTCTTTTTTTCAGTAACACAGCCCCAAAATCATAACGTCATTTGTGACTCTTCTTCTTTCATAGAATGTATCTAATGCTGAAAATTGTTCTGCCCTCAAAATGTATCTGGAATCTGTCCATTTCTCACCATCTCTACAGCTGCTTCCCTGGTTCAAGGCACTCAAACTGGACTATTGAAATGGCACCCTGGCTTCCACTCTCCATTCGTAACCCACTGTATTCTCATACAGCAGCCATATCATGAAAATACTGTCATTCCTTTGTGAAAAAAAATGGGACTGGGTGCTGTGATTCATGTGTATAATTCTAGCCCTTTAGGAGGGCAGGCAGATCGGTTGAGCCCAGGAGTTTGAGACCAGCCTGGGCAACATGGTAAAACTCTCTCTCCAAAAAATAAAAAATTAGCCCGGTGTGGTGGCCCATGCCTGTAATTCTACCTACTCTGCTCGGGAGGCTAAGGTGGGAGGATCACTGGATCATGGGAGGCAGAGGTTGAAGTGAGCCATGATCACACCACTACACTCCTGCCTGGGCAACAGAGCAAGACCCTTTCTCAAAAAGAAAAGAAAAGAAAAGAGAAAAGAAAATGGATGAAAAAAGGTTAGAACATTATAGACCAAATCAACAATGCCAAAGTGTGATTAAGGAAAAGCGAGGAGGTACAAAGAAACAATATTGGGGAAATATATATAGGCACAGAAAACAATATACAGAATACATAAAACAATATTTTGAACAATTTTATGCCAATAATTCTGAAGACTTAGTCAAATGCACATAGTTTTACAAAGTATGCATTATCAAAATTGACCCAACTGCAATCTTGAGAGCCTGAGTATGGGGAGACAACAGTGAAAGAAAACAATTCCCACCCTTATGGAGTTGACATTATAGTGCAGAAAATCAAGCAAAAGATAAGATACATTATTCAAATAGGTAACAGTTGAGATGATGATAAAACCTAAAGAGAAACATCAAACAACAAAGAGGAAGGGGAAGTTTGGGGAAGCTGCAATTTCAAAAGAGGAGGCAAGAAAAGGGTTGACTGAGGGGACATTTTAGTAAAGGCCTTAAAGAGATGAAGAAGACCGTAATGAGAGTATCTGTAAGAGGATGTTTCAGACTGAGGAATGAGAACATTCCAGAAAAATGGCAAGGGTAAAGAACTCAAGGTAGGGAATGTGCTTGTCTGTTTGATGTCATATTTTCAATGACGTTTCACTGACTACCCTATTTAAAATTGCAATAACACCTGATACCCCCTGTCCTTTTACTTTCTAAGCTAAATTTACCTTTTTTTTTTTTTTTTTTTTCGAGACAGAATTGCACTCTTGTTGTCCAGGCTGATGTGCAATGGTGCAATCTTGGCTCAACACAACCTCCACCTCCTGGGTTCAAGCGATTCTCCTGCCTCAGCCTCTCAAGTAGCTGGGATAACAGGCATGTACCACCACATCCGCTAATTTTGTATTTTTAGCAGAGATGGGTTTTCTCCATGTTGGTCAGGCTGGTCTTGAACTCCTGACCTCAGGTGATCCACCCACCTCGGCCTCCCAAAGTGCTGGGATTATAGGCATGAGCCACCATTCCCAGCAAATCTAATTATTTTGTATGTTTATTACTTTTACCTGCCTCCTCTGACTAGAAGGTAAGTTATCTAAGGGCAGGGATTTTTGTCTGTTTCGCTCACAGATGTATCACAAATGCTTAAAACACTGCTTTGCACACAGAATGCTCAACAGATATTTGTTGAAAGATTAGAGAATACTAGAATGGTACAGCCAGGGGAGTAAGAAGAAAACTTACAAGTGGCACAATCCTAGCTCACTCACTGCAGCCTTTAACTCCTGGGCTCATGCAAGATAGATAGATAGACAGACAGACAGACAGACAGATAGATAGATACATTTTTTTTTCTTTTGAGACAGTTTTGCTCTCGTTGACCAGGCTAGAGTGCAATGGCATGATCTCTGCTCATCACAACCTCCACCTCCTGGGTTCAAGTGATTCTCCTGCCTCAGCCCCCTGGGTAACTGAGATTACAGGTGCCCGCCACCATGCCCTGCTAACTTTGTATTTTTAGTAGAGATGGGGTTTCTCCATGTTGGTGAGGCTGGTCTCGAACTCCCGATCTCAGGTGATCCACCCACCTCGGCCTCCCAAAGTGCTGGAATTACGGGCGTGAGCCACCGCCCCCAGCCAAATTTTTCTATTTTTTTGTAGAGACAGGGTCTTGCTTTGTTGGCCAGGTTGGTCTCAAACTTCTGGCCTCGTGTGATCCTCTTGCCTTGGCTTCTCAACATGGTGGGATTACAAGTATGAGCCACCATGCCCTACAGAAAGTCTCACAAAGGAAAAGGCATAACTATGTAAAATGTTTGCGACAGGTGAGGTAAGAAGACTGGGAACTGGTCGTTGGGTGAGGAATGAGGCAAAGCCTGGTACACTTGGTGTGAGAGCATGGCAAGAGAAAAGCTTGATTGGAATGGGTTTTAGAAAGAATAAAAGAATTTTGAAAGAAGAAAGAACATAGCCAATTCTCTCAAACAGCTTTGCTTTAAAAGGAAGGAGGAAAATTGGACAGTAGCTGGGATGGGAAATGGGGCTAAGAAAAAAACTTTTTAACATGAGTTAATAGCAGCATATTTGTATGTGGGTGAGAAGACTCCAACAGAGAAGGAAAGAGAAAATAATGTAGAAGGGAGGAGGGACAGGAATTACCTTTTGCAGAGAGGGTGGGATCCAATGTACACATGGAGATGTTGGCCTCGGCTCAGAGCACAGATGGCTCACCCATAGTAACAGAAGTGAAGAGAGCGTTTTCGGGCACAGATGCAAGTAGGTGGGTTGATGTGGCCGTGGGAGCTTGTGGAAATTCTTTTCTGATTGCTTCTATTTTCTCAAAGAAAAAGGAAGTAATGTCATCAGCTAAGAGTGAGGATGGGGAGGAGGTGTGGAAGTTTTGAAGAGAAAAGATATGAAATAGTTGTCCCAGAAATGAGGAAGGAATGGAGTCGGGAAATGCCTTCTGATTGCCAGGCACCGTGAAGGGCCCACTTGGGTTAGTCATCGCACCTGGGGGTGTGTTTTTCCTCCAGTCACAGTCAGCTACATGTGTGTGGGCATGAACTAGGCAAGACCTGGCTTTCAGCAGCATTGCGTTTTCACCAGGACGGTAAGATGAAGTGAAATGTTCACAAGGCAAGCAAGGATGTAGACAAGTGGGGTTTTTACACTGCATTTGAGCAGAGCACAAAGGGAAGTGGTAAAGAGAATAGGATGCAGGGAAAAGATGGTAGGATAACAGATTATAGGGCACAGAGGAGATGAAGACTTGTCTGACTGGAGAGGAAGGTACTTGACAAAGAGCTTGTGGAGGGGTCACATTTACTGATGATGAGCATTTTAGGCTATGCCTGTGGTGTGAGTGGCTAGGGTTGAGTGTAGGACAGGATCCTGGGGGAAGAGGAGGTCAAGAACCTGAGAGGTCAGGATATTGGGAGGATCATCTATAGGTTCCTGAAGTTACTGAGAATTATGTCATGCTTTGTCCTCCAGGAAATAAAATCTTCAAGAAAGAAGGGAAAGTGATCCAGGCAGGGTTGATAACTGCTAAGGATGAGTAGAAGGTGGCAGAGTCTGATGGCTACTTTCATGATTCTTTATGACTGAAAGCCTTACTTTGCCAAAGCAATACTAAGAACAATAAATTAGTCAGTATAATCACCCTACAAGTAAAATATGCAATAGCTTTGTAGTCACATTTTAAGCTTAGTGTTGAAGACAACTGGGATCATCAGCTATGTGAACTTGGGAAAGTCACTTAACCTCTCTCTACCTACAGTTACCTCATCAGCAAAAGAGGATAATAGTACCTGTCTCACATTTGTCATATTAAGTGTTTGGTAAAAATCAAATACTTAGGGCTGAAGCCTGGTTAAGTCCTCCATAATAGTTAACTGTGGTTATTGTCATTTTTTTTTTCTAGGTAACTGAACATTAGGGTAACTGGGAAATAGAAAAGATAATACAGGTACACTTTGTTTTGCAGAACAAATATGTTCATATATATGTTCATGTATATATTATGTTCATATATATATTTATGAGTCCTAAATTGTGATTTTCCTAATTTATTGCATCTCCAAGTGAGCCCAATAACCAGCATAGAGGTATTATATCAAATTGGGGGACTGAGTCGGTGCCATTGAGGAAACTTACAATTTTTAGTTGTTTTAATAAGTCAAACTTACCCAGGTGTGGTGGCTCACTGAGCCTCTAATCCCAGAACTTTGGGTGGCCGAGGAGGGCAGATCACTTAAGGTCAGGAGTTTGAGGCTAGCCTGGCCAACATGGTGAAACCCTGTCTCTACTAAAAACACAAAAATTAGCTAGGCGTGGTGGAAGATACCTGTAATCCCAGCTACATAGGACGCTAAAGCAGGAGAATCACTTGAGCCTGGGAAGCAGAGGTTGCAGTGAGCTGAGATCATGCCATTACATTCCAGCCTGAGAGTGACAGACTGGGCCTCCGTTTCATTAAGAATAAGAATAATTCAAATTTTTCACCCTAAGGCTTAGCTTATAGGCTTCTAATATATATATTTTCAATGCATGAGAATTGATCTTAAAATTGACAATTTGTTTTATGAGCTACTTTAAGTACCCATGCCCAGGCATAGTAAAAGTTTTTCCTCAATAAAAAGATAATTCTGATATTCATGTGAACCTGGTCTGAGCCCCTACCTACCTCTGCTTTTTAACCTTTATCTCTTTATTATATTCCTTGTTTTTCTCTTTAGTCTGTTCCTTTCTGGGTTTTTGTTCGTTTGTTTGCCTCAGATAATCACTTTCTCCAACTCCTGCCCCTCTATCTCTCCCTGATCCATTTCATTCCTAGTTTTTATGCCTTGTTCACCATGACTTTGGCAGAGAGATTGTTCTAGCTGTATCCTGGGGGCTTGGCACAGGGTCTGTGTCTCTCTCTGTCTCTCAAGGGAGCTGGAAGGGCTCATGAAGGGCCTGAAATCATATAATCATTGAAATATACAGACAGCATGTGCATTGACCAACTTAGAACCCACTCCCTTGTAGGAGATGTTACTGCCTATAGTGTGCCTTGAATTAATATCTCTACAAAGTCTTGTAATTAGCTAGTAAACAGCCGTTGCATTGTCAGACATTTTCTCTCTGGTGGGACGTTTAAGTCAAAGTTAAGGGTATTATATAAAGAACAATTGTGTAGATGTTTCTCAGACCTCTAGACTGGAGGCACCACAAACGCCTGGACCTTGTCTGTGCCCCTCACCTGTCACCCTGGAGATGAAAACCTGCATGTAGTCGGGATATTTGCTACCATGCCTATCTGCTGAATTAACACATTTAACTCACAATTGATATACATTCTACATTTTATTTAAAATTCCAAAGTGGCTTCTTATGTATCAAATATGTACATCAATTAAAATAGTTTTATATGTGGGTAACAGGTACACTAGAATCCTAATCCCCACCATTATGTAATATACTCATGTAACCAACATGCACATGTGCCCCCTGAATCTAAAATTAAAAAATAAATAAGTAAAAGCTGGTTATGGTAAAAAATAAAACAGTTTAAATTATGTTTTAAACGAAAAAAATTATTGTATGTTGTTTATGCTTAATTGCTAATTTGCTGAAGATGTTATTGTTTGTGTAATGCTGTTTTCACAAATTTCCCCTATGTTTTCTTTTCTCTTTTTTTTGAGACAGAGTCTCTCATTGCCGCCCAGGCTGGAGTGCAGTGGTGCGATCTTGGCTCACTGCAACCTCCACCTCCCAGGTTCAAGTGATTCTCCTCTCAGCCTCCCAAGTAGCTGAGATTACAGGTGCCCACCACCACGCCCAGCTAATTTTTTGTATGTTTAGTAGAGATGGGGTTTCACCATGTTGGCCAGGCTGGTCTCAAACTCCTACCTCGTGATTCGCCTGCCGTGGCCTCCCAAAGTGCTGGGATTACAGGCACGAATCACCACGTCCAGCCCCCTGTTTTTAATATACTGGGGTGGTCTCAGATTTGACATGGCCCAGTTGTTTTTATGCTTTTGAGAAACCTTGACCCAATTCAATTCCAGAAAAATTCTTATGACTTGATCTTGTATGAGGCCTGAACTCTGGGTCCCTTATGGCATAGCTGCCCCCACTTTAGGGCACTAAGTCACAAACAAGCAGGCCCAGCTTTTATATGTGAGTATCTGCACAGATGGAGAAGACCCCAAAGTCAAGCTTACATCTGAGAAGCCAGATGACAGGGAGTTCAGTGTGTGTGTTTGTCTGTGTTGGTGGCTGGAGGAGGAGAGGAGCTAAGAGATAATCAGCACCTTGAAAAGTGTCTGAAGGCATTGAGTATCGAAAAAAGCCAAGAGGAAATGGAGGCAGGAGCCTGAGTGACGGCCTCTGTAGACCATCAAACCTTGCTGTGGCCATCTAGTTTGATGAGTTTGTCTGAGGTTGAGTCTGTTGAGTTGAAATGGCCAAGATCGGTAATGACATCATATCTCTGCGTCTCTGTATCTCTAGCTCCAAAAGTAAAGCCCCAGAGAGGCATAAAAGAAAATCTGTCATAAATTTACTTTATGATCTTGTCTAGAATATGGAAGTCTATTAAATATGGGGTAATTTTTTTAAAGGTCAATAATTTGGCAGAAAATATATGTGAGCTATACATTGCCCATGTGTAGTCAGAAGTAGAAATCTGTTTTTCACATATGCAGTAATACCCCACCATACTACAGCAAATGAAGTATACAAACTGACTTGCAGAAAATGCAAGATTGCGTTAATGTGATATTAACAAAAAATAGCATTTTTAGTTAGGCCTGTACTATCACAAAACACAAAGAGGAAGCATATTGGAAGTTATACCATATACAACGGACCATATATTAAGTTTAAAACGTCCCAAATTGCACATCCTGCACAGGTACTCTGGAACTTAAAATAAAAGTTGATAAAACAAAACAAAAAGTCCCAAATGACTAAGAGACCATCAAAACCTAACCTCACCACTTCCTACAGCCTCCATTCCTTCTACCTGCACCCAGCAGGACATCAGAACCTTTTCCTGCCTTCCTTTAAGAATAGAGGCAGAAATGAGATCTGGAGCCAATGGCCAGCCACATTATTATGTAAATGCATACCCTATGGGCTTATCTTTTGAAAAATAAAATATAACAACAGGAATAACAAAGATAGCTGCAGATGGAAAAAAATACCACACAGTTATGGGAAATATCTCAGGAAATCAACCTACTGGGGTCGTCATTAACCAGTGTAAGAAAGAAATATTCAAATTAGAGAATTCTAAGAAGATGTGACAACTCTTGATCATGTAGAATGAATATTTGGGGGGTTCCCCACCGGGGCAGGTTGTAATTAGGCTACCTCTGAAGACCACGCTGGGGCTGTTATGCTGCAAAGTTTTCCAACCAGGATTTTTACCTTATGTTGCTCAAGTTTCCGTTGTATTGTGTTTGCTGTTTCCTCGTGGACCTGCTGAATGGTTATTTCCTCTCTCAGGGCCACCTCTGCTCTGTATAGCCAGGCACCTATGGTGCCCAGAGGTGCCGGAAGAGATTTATCAAGCTGTATATGCCAATCACAGAGCTAAAATTTAAAAAGCAGAAAAATAAAATATCTTTAATACAGATGATAATTTATAAAATTACCCCGAAAGAATAGTAAACATACATAAAGCTTCAAGTTAATGATTTCAGGCTAAGTTAACAAATATCAAATAAGCAAATGTCTGTGTTCTGAGTTTGATACTTTAGGGATGGGGAGGAAAATTATAATTACAGGCAAATTTTGAGGAAACTCAAAATACATCTTAAATATAGAAGAATATTATTAGAAGTGTAAGCAATTTTCCTCTTAGAGGGACAGCATAAAGCAGCACTAATTTTCAGTGTGGCTTTAGCTGAAGGGGAAGGATCAGGTTTGCTAACACGCGTGGAGGATGCTAGTTAGATACCTGGCAGATGTGTATTTCGGTCGTCGGAACGAGAATCCCATTAAAACCTCCCACATGATCAGAACAAGTCCAGAAAAATTAGGGTTATCTAAGCAGCTCTGGACAAAGATGAGTTTAAAGGATTCTTTCTATAATTCTATGATTGTCTACCCTTCTCTTCATCTGTTCCATTTTACCCAATCCTCAGACACATTTCCTAGCTTACTGGAATACCAGGTGGGATGAGTTGAGGTGCTTAGGAACTAGCCTATTCTTTAATGGAGTCACTAGAAAAAAAAATGAGATTATCCAAAAAAATTAGGCTGGGTGCAGTGGCTCACTCCTGTAATCCCAGAAATTTTGGAAGCCAAGATGGGTGAGATGCTTGAGCCCAGGAGTTTAAGACCAGCCTGGGCAATACAGTGAGATCTCATATCTACAAAAAAAAAAAAAAAAAAAAAAAAAAGAAGAAGAAAATTAGCCAAGCATGGTGGTGCATGCCTGTGGTCCCCGGTACTTGGGAGGCTGAGGTAGGAGGATTGCTTGAGCCCAGGAGGTTGAAGCTGCAGTGAGCTGTGATTGTGCCGCTGTACTTTAGCCTGGGTGACAGAGCAAGACACTATCTCAAAAGCAAAATAAAATAAAAATCAAAGACATATGGTAAGTTCAAGACAAATATTCTTATTAGTAATAGAAGTTCCAGGTGTTTGAAATCTTGATCTTTAGGCATGAAGAATATGAATATGAAAGATACTAAGCAGTTTTTCTTCAGATTCATGAACAATCAGATAAAAAGAGATGCTTGAATTAAAGAATATAAAACTGCATGTCAATAAAGGAAGATCATTAAATGTTGATGAAACACGGTTTGGGAATACAAGAAGTTGTTGTGGCTCCATTCTGGAGAATTGGCTACAAGACAAGAGTCACCTCTTCTAAACAATCCAGAAGAAAGTTGTACGAAGTGTGAAGTGATCCAGATGGTCTCAAGATTTTAATCTATCATCTAGTCAATGGCTGATATCACTAACAGGGGAGGCAAGGCAAGAAAATAGCTGTTAAACCAAACACTTCCACTAACTTACAGGAAAACTAGACAAGGAGGCAAAGATTCTCTCACAGTTAAGTCTTTCTAACCTAAGACAGAGGCAGTAGAACCAGCTGTCATATCACTGTGTAGAAATAGATGATGAAAAATATTCTTTACTAAATTTATTAAGCCCTAATACAATTAATTGTGGGAACTTACCCTGGAGGACACTCTATCCCAAGATTGTTTTACCAATGCTTGGTCAAGTGACAATTTTCCGTCTCTATGTAATGGCTGTATTAAATGTTCAATCTGTTTCCTTTTCATTTCATATTGAACTCTGAAGTGCTTAAATGACTAAAAGAGGAAAAACAGTAATAGTATGGCAACTAGTCAAAAAAAGCAAAAGCAAAAGAAAGCACATTTCCTAAATAACAATCTTTTCTATTTGGATAACACTCAATATATGTTGTTGATAATAATAATGGTAGTCATTATACTAACAGCGGCTGTCATTCATCATCCGTGACATAGTTAGAGACCCTGTGCTAAGTGCTTTCTGCCATTATCCTCTTTGGTTCTCTCCACCACCCTACAACATAGACATGCATTATTATTCTGAACCCCAGAAATGACTTATCAAGGACAAGTAGTAGAGGTAGGACTAAAGCTAGGATTTCTCATTTCTAGTAAAGTAATTTTTATACCAGTATATGTTTTTCAGAAAATCATAGTAAATAGGAGTATAAATCTTCGCTAATGATCAAGATAATTGCTTTTTTTTCAAGTACCAAACAATTTACAAATAGAAATTGCATATATTGAAATAATGCAGAATTAAAGCTATCTAGATTTGTGTTTAAGTAAGCCTGCATAAAGAGGTTTACTTTAAAGGACCATGCTTACATGATAATCCTTTGCTTTAATTTCATGGTATTAAAATATTAAGTATGTCACAGTACAGTTGACATCAATTTATCCTGTGTAGATTTAACTATAAGCCTAATGCTGACATTAAAATAGTTTTAAAGTTTTATATTTTATATGAATTAAATTAACTCATCCTAAAAAGTGACTCCAAATCTCAACATGAAATGAAAATATCATTAAAATGTGCAATTATGTTACAGAACAGGAGAAGGGCCCTTACAAAAGCTAGCAGATAACACATCTAAAAGAATTTCAAAATTATAAACAAACATGTAAATTCACATGAAGAACACTGGGGGGAGACAGTGAATTAGAATTTTATCTACAAGTTTATCTTCCATTTTCTCTAACTGAATGGAATTTTTAAAATACCAAAACATAGGCTGGGGCCAGTGGCTCACACCTGTAATCCCAGCACTTTCGGTGACCAAGGCAGGCAAATCACGAGGTCAAGAGATGGAGACCCCCCTGGCCAACATGGGGAAACCCCATCTCTACTAAAAATACAAAAATTACTACTAATATCTCCAATTAATACACTAAATTTTGGCATGAGATAAAAATATTGATTTTAATGTATTATTCTGGTGGTCTAATGTGTCTTACTTTTTCAATAAGTGACATATCATTAAGTACTGTATTTATTCTGCCTAAGGCATGAATCTCCTTTCACCTAACTCTTTCCTTGCTTCTCTGTGAGAAACTGGTGAGGGAGTGTAAAATACATGTACATCTTTTTAGAAATTAGTTTGTGAATGATGAAAAACACAGCAAACAGATCAAGGAAGACTCAAATTAACCTAAAAAAAAGAATCAAACCTGCGAACTTCTATACAGTATAGAATGAATAGTTATTAACATCACATTTAATCTTCCCACTGTGTTACCTATGGGGCATTGTCTGCACTTGTTTGAAATTTTCTAACCGAAAGGATATTTCCTGAAAAGAGTGTTTATATTTTATGCTTTTCTAAGCCTTTATTTCCCTCATGAAATAGCATCTGTATAACAGGTAGCTTTATAACTTGGAATTTATTTTTTGATAATTGTTGCCAAACCTAAACCTCATCAGTGGACTAAATAAGTATATTCACTCTGTTCTTGTAATTCTTTTCTCCATTTACTGACTTAATCATTTTTAACGGATCTCAGCCCAGAAAATTTTATTTTGGGGAAAAAAGCTCACACTGAATTTCAATGTAAAAAAGTACATGCATATTAACCACATATTTATTGCTTTGCTAAGTTCAACAAATAGAATACTGATGGTATCATCCATTTAAATTAGGGCATATTTTATAGATATGATTGCATAAAATCACTAGTGCTATGGATAAATCTTTTGGCTACCATGTTGAAGCTCTCACATCATTTTATCTTTTTCTGTAGCAGAAATGACTGAAATATTATGTAGTGCAGAATATATTATATAATGTAATTCATGATATGCTATATTTAATTTTGCCACTATAATGGAGTGATGTTTTACATAGGGAAAAATGATGATGTTGAATCAAATAAATCAGTTTGTATTAATTTTTATTTTTTTCTTCAACTTTTATTTTAAGTTCTACGGTACATGTAGAGGATGTACGAGTTTGTTCATAGGTAATTGTGTGCCATGATGGCTTGCTGCACAGACCAACCCATCACCTAGGTATCAAGCCCAGCATCCATTAGCTATTCTTCCTGATGCTATCCTTCCCCTACTCCCCTAAAGACCCCAGTGTGCGTTATTCTCCCTTATGTGTCCATGTGTTCTCATAATTCAGCTCCCACTTATGTTTGGTTCTCTGTTCCTGTGTTAGTTTGCTGAGGATAAGGGCTTCCAGTTCCATCTATGTCCCTGCAGAGGGCATGATCTTATTCCTTTTTATGGCTGCATAGTATTCCATGGTGTATATGTACCACTTTTTTTTTCTCCAGTCTACAGTGATGGGCATTTGGGTCCATTCTGTGTCTTTGCTATTGAGATCACACTTTTTAAATGGGAATAACCTTTGTTTTGTGTCTTGGAAGTGAAAATCAGAAGCAGAGGTCCAATTAATGACATTGTAGTGAGACTGGGGAAAAACATTAGCTCTGAGCTCAACTTGAATGCAGTGGTTTTAGACTAGGCAGGTCGCAGTAGAAACTGATCCCTTTAGAGACCCATTCCAATACTCATGTTGCAATCCTTTATTAAATTCAGTCTATTTTATACTAAGTTTCAAATTTGACTCAAGTCTTAGTTCTTGGTAGATTTTTGTGTTAGGTGACATCTATAAGATCATGAGTTCTATAAAAACAATGACTCCGCATTTGTTTTCTGAGTCATCGGTAAGACCGAGTTATGGAAAACTGATGAAACCTCAGTGTTCCATATATAGTGTGGATACAATGCAATTTAAGACTATCTATGTAAGATAGAAATACAATTATTACATTATTTGAAAACTTAAGGTAATGAATTTTATATCTTTAAAGACTTTTCTCATGAATGTAATTTGAAGCATTAAGCAGAGATCAAATGACACATATGAAACTTGGTCAAAAATAGCTTTTCAAAAATTCAAAAAGCTTTTTCATACATTACCTGATATTTATCCTGTAAATTTGACTCCACCATCTGTGCTCTTGTCAAATCTCTCTCAAATTGTTCTATCCAAACCTTCATTTCCTTCAAGATTAGCCTGTCTTCTCTCTGGAAACGAGGAGACATTACAATTTTATTAGTATCTGTGCATTTATTTAATTGTCAATTGATACTTGACTGATCCTAGAAGAAACTGCAAGTCCCAACTGCCTCTGAAAATTCTTTTTCTCCTCACCCCCACCCCTTTAGGACAGTAAGAAGCAAAAGTTAACTCTAGAAAAATATCTTAGTTATATTATTGAATAATGAAATTAACCACCTCCATTTTTTTTTTTTTTTGCTAAGTAATGTTAATTCAACAAAGAAAATGTGCCCAGGAGGGAATTACACAAATGATAAGAGTAATAACTGGAGTAGAAACACAGTCCTGTAGGTTGCTTCCTAACCCAAGGCCATTGGTAAGCCAGAGGACAGTTCTAGATGGGATTCATTTTGACAGAATTTGAAGAGTTACAGTCAAAATACCATTGGGTAACCTGTCTATATTACATTTAAACGGATATTAGATATTATAAACTCCAGGTAGACAGAAAACACATTTATCTTGTTCAGTACAGTATTCCTAGAGCCTGGGAGCATAATACCTATTAGAGATTTTCCAAGTACTTTGATGAATAAATGCATTCAGGTCACCAATTGGGGTTTTCATACTTATTTTCACAAATTGATAAGAAGGGCTATTCTATAATAGCATTGATTTAGTGAAAATATCCTAACTTTTCACCAAGATGTAGTGTCTTATAAGAATGTCAAGTATTCATAAACCTACTGAACATGATCTTTTCGACATTTACAAAACAGCTTTCAACTCCAGCATCTCACTTGCTGCTGAAAGTGCTGTGATACAGGTAAAATGACTGTCCCTCTTGGCAGGTGATGTTTCAGAGTGGAAAGAAAGCCATTTATGGAGGCAGGCCAAACTGGTTTCAAATTCTGGCTCTGCCATACATTAGCTCTGCGAACTTGGGGTGTGTGTGTGTGTGTGTGTGTGTGTGTCTTAATTTCTCTACTCTTGTACTAGAAGATGTACTAAAGGGTGTGTTGAATCATCACACACCCTTTCAATGGTTTTGGTGAAAATTGGAGGTAATCTATATAGCATGTCTAGTACAGAGGCTGACACATTCTCATGGTCCATGCCTTCTCCCACTTTCTTGTCTTGCAAAAGCAGTCATCTCCTGCCTAAACACTTGTCACTTTTTCCCCTGGGATAATGCCTTTTTCAGAACTCAGCTCAGGCATAATATTCTCTAGGAAGCTTTTTCTAATCCAGAAGTCTGAGTGAGGACACCTATCTCCTAACCCAGAGTTTCTGGTTGAATAGATGTGGAGTAGAGCCAAAAATCCATTTGTCTATATTCCCAGGTGTTCTGGTGCTGCTGGTTAAGGAACCATATATTGAGAACACTTCTTTATGATCCTGTGACAACCTGAGCTCTAATATTCACCCAAATGCATTATATTGTATTTGTCCCCCTTAACTGTCTCTCGTTTTCTCAATTTTAAAGTCAATCTCTGTGTCCTTGGATTCAATCAACAGCAGATTAAAAATATTTGGAAAATAAACAATAAAAGTAACAATACAGCAGTAAAGAGAAGACAAACAAAATATAATACAGTGTAACAACTATTTAAATTTACATTGTGTTAGGTATTATATGTAAGCTAGAGATTAAAGTATATGGGAGGAGATGCATAGGTCATAAGCAAATACTATGCTATTTTATATCAGGGACCTGAGCATCATGAAATTTTCTATCTTGGGGGGTCGTAGAAGCTATAACTTGTGAATATCTAGGGACAACTGTACAAACTCCTTATGTATCTTTTTAATCTCCATCATATAACACAGTGTCTGGCACTCAGAATCACTCAATATATAATTACAGAATAAGAGATAAATTAGAAACATAGTTAAAAGTAGAAAGAAATGGAACTGGAGCCCGAGACTGCAAAGCTTCAGTTCTCAGGATGCCTTTTCTGAATGAACAGGTGAATATAATTAAGGTACATGTTTTATTATTTGTTGATTTTCATGCCCAGCAAAGCACTGATAACACATTCTTATGAGCTCAGACGGAAAAATTGTTCTTGGTCTGTCTCCAAGAGACCAGACGTCAATGTGACTACCAGAAGGGACCCATCTAACAGTGAGCACAGGACTGCGTTGTGCTGAGGACAGGCTGCTCACGAACTTCTGCATTTAAAAAGCACGTGACTGCCCTGAAGAGGAGCTATTTGTTACCTAAAGTCATCTGAGAGAAAAGGGTTATGTTCTTAAAGTAACTTTATTAGAGTCTATTTAGTAAACAACTTTCTAATGGTTGGGAAGTGCCTAGCAGATTGCACTAAGGTGAGAAGGATGTAGCTATTTACATACTCAACACTCTCCTAAGAGAAAAATGACGTACAAAATTATTGCCCATTAGTCTAGGGCTTTTCTTCAACTGATAACTTTCACACATATTCAGAAAACATGAAAACCTGCTGCTTATAGAAAACTACCTAAATTCCAAGCAGCTAAACTGTCAGCATTCTCTCTACTTTCTTTTTTCACTTTATTTTTTTCTTTTTCTCTCATTCACTCATACACACACACACAGACACACACACACACAGACACACACAAGTCATGTTTATGTTTGTGTACCATGTTCACATATACATAAACTAATATTTTATGGGGCATGACATTTAAAAAAAATTAGTATTTGACATGAAATTAGTTACTTCTGATTTTTCTATTTCATTGTTATTATAAAGTCTATTGCATTGATAGATCCTTAACCCAAGGCCTAAATGGAACATAAAGAAAAATGGAAAAGCTGAAATATGGGACATGCATTAAATAACTTAGATATGGACAGGAATTCATAACTATTCTTTCTGCGAACATCTTTTGAGCACCTCCTAAATGTCATGAACTTTACTAAACCATGAGAACCAATACTGAGCAGAAGAAAGTGAGGAAACTCAGACCAACAAGCTAACCCAATACTTACCTTTTTCATTGATTCCCTGCTCACATTTTAAGATACAAAACTAAATCTTTATTTTGTTTTTATTTTCTGTGTCACATTTAAAGACAACAAATGTAGTTATCATATATCCTTCTTTATATTAGTGTTATGAAGCAGTATAAAAAAGAATTTAATTGAGAGATACCATTTTACAATTAAAGATTAATGGGCAAGTCCATGGGAGTGGCTTAGACTATCACTGACATTTGACAGCACATATGTATGTTATTGTTCTGTTAGAAAGGAAACGCAAATGCCGTGATTAAAGTATTAAAATAAATGTATACATAAAGACAAAAACATGCAACTGAATGACTAAAATGTTACAGAATGCAGGATATTTGAAAGACGTCATCAATGCAAGATTACTTAAATCTTACCTTAAAATTTTGTATAGAATTTGCAAAAGATGGGAAACCTGGAAGTATTTCCTAACAATATGAAAAGATAATATATAGAAACATAAAATAAATAGGGACAAAAATCATTCATGAAACAAGAAGAAAATCAATGGAGAGGCATCTGCCTTTAGAGAAATAGGCAATCATTTCGAGGGTATAATCACTTTAAGACATTTTAATAGCTTTTGAAAACAAAAATGTTCAACTACAGTAAGACAACACAGTTTTCTAGAAAATGACATTTTTATTTTAACTTGAAATAGTCATATGTAGCAATATATTTTGTAAACATGTCTCAAAATAGCATCAAATATTTTAGAAGGTGAACTATTTAAAGAAAAGGTATATGGACTCATATTATTTTCCCTATAAATATACACAGCACACATGTTTCTTTGTCCTCATAAGAATTAAGCCTGTGTTGTGTTTCACAGGGCAGTCAGGAATATTTGCTGCAATGGAAGAATGGATGGGTGAAAAAATAAAGGAAAGTATAGAAGGTGAATGAGATAAGCCAATAGATCTATTTTATTCATTTATGGCTGAGTGCTAATTATTCAAGAAATATCTGAAGTGGAAAAGTTTATCAGCTTTATTGGATGAAGCAAAAAAAAAATCCACGGTGA
This sequence comes from Sapajus apella, assembly GCF_009761245.1. Taxonomy (NCBI): domain Eukaryota; kingdom Metazoa; phylum Chordata; class Mammalia; order Primates; family Cebidae; genus Sapajus; species Sapajus apella. The sequence continues at coordinate 4,715,248 of NW_022437045.1, read as the reverse complement.
TGTCGATTTTCAGTAAGAAAATCACATTTAAAATGGTATCCATAGAATATTTAATTAAAATAAAATCACAAAGCGGATTTATAAATCAAATACACACAAAAATGAAAGCCTGATAGATATGTTCATGCCAAGAATATTTTTAAAAAATGAATTAAGAGAGTAAGAGCTGAGTGACAGATACTGAGTACTTTGAGGTGATGGTTCAAAACTAATAAGAATAGTTTACAAAGTATTAAAGGTTCACTAGACAGAATTAGGTGACCATTAACTGTGTTAAACAAATAAAAGCCCTACATCATAAAAAATGAAAAATTAAATTATTCAAAATATTCAAAACAAGTCAGGTGCAGTGACTTACACCTGTAATCCCAACACTTTGGGAGGCCAAGTGGGTGGATCACGAGATCAGGAGATAGAGAACATTCTGGTCAACATGGTGAAAACCTGTCTCTATTAAAAATACAAAAATTAGCTGCACGTGGTGGCACGTTCCTGTAATCTCAGCTACTTGGGAGGCTGAAGCAGGAGAATTGCTTGAACCAGGAAGTCAGAGGTTGTAGTGAGCCAAGATTGCGCCACTGCACTCCAGCTAGTGACAGAGCAAGACTTCGTAAAAAAACAAAAAAACCCAAAATATTCAAAATAGCAGTTTTAGATGTTATGCACTATATGCACTACGTTACAAATGCCAGTAAAAAAAGGGCAAAGCTTCCAATACATTTTTATCAAAAATAAGTTTTGAGATAAGCCAGAAGAAACCATATGCATCCTCTTTTTAAGAAAGGGATAGAGGGAATTTTTTTAATGACCAGAATTTATTTTCTACATGATTAAAGTAACCTCTTAAAATAGGAAAGCCTTTTTAGTAAAGTATATTAAAAAGCTTATATCAATAGAGTGTGTGTTTAAAATCCCTAAGGATTTTCACATTAAACTCCTGCTCATGAGCATTAAGTAAAGCATCTCCTTTTGTTTTTTTAGATGCTTCCAGCCACAAAGTTTTACTAATCTGGAGAGATGAGTAATGTCAGAGACTTTACAACAGTAAAACCTCAAACACCGAATTAGATATAAATCCATCTGGGTAATATAAGGACTTCACATATAAAAACCAGATGGAAGTTTGGATGGATTTTCTTGGTGCTATATGAAGTAAGTCCAATGTGTTTTCTTATAGATTTTGTTATTCACACAGCAATATTGTCAAAATCCAGTAAGCTCCAGATAACTCCAAAATATTTGCATCAATGTATGCCAGCATTTGCACATGGAGTCTTTGCTTTAGCCATTTGTGGTGGTTTTTAGAAACAATTACTTTACTAGTAGTAACTATAGATAAGTCACTCTGGTGACCAATGTTTGTGCCCTAATCCTGGCAAAGAGCAAAAGAGGTTTACTGAACTTACTGTTTTTAAAAAGCTAACATACTTCTATCAAATGCCAGATTAATTTCATCTAAGAAACTTAGGAAACAGCAGTTGCCTCGTTTTGCTTATTCTTTTATGAAGTCACTGATTTCTAACTATTGGAGTGATGTCTACTTGTACGCTTTTGGTTATGCTCTTTGGCCTTTTTCTTCTTTAGATATGTTTCTAAGTCTATTTAGAAAGCATATTTTACAGTTTTTGGTTTTTCTTATTACTCTTCATTGTCATCTCAAACTGCTCTGAAAACTCCAGTTGAGACCCGAACAATGAAGACAGAAAGATAGTTTTTCACACACCTTGAAAATTCCATTTCTTAATTTTCTGGATGTCTTTTGCCTTAAAATAATTTTTTTTTTTCAGGAGCAAAGGAGAAAGGAAGAGGAGGAGCACCTTCTAGTTAATTTAAAATTCAGCAGTGAGTCTACTTCTCTATGTAATTAAAAATAGAATATAATACTACTTCAAAAATATTAGAAGAATGGTCATATCTATTGTTAAAAAACGGGAAAACAGGCAGTCTGGTATCTTAGCTGGAGTGTGAAATGAGAAGAACTTTCTACAAGGCAATCTGAAAAACATTTTTAAAAGCATTAAAATTTTGTATGCCCTTTAGCCTAGGCATTTCACTCCTAAAGAAGAATCTTAGACATGTGTGATGGCTGATACCTATGATCCCAGCACTCTGGAAGACAGAGGCGGGCAGATCACTTGAAGTCAGGAGTTTGAGACCAACCTGGTCAACATGTGAAACCCAGTCTCTGCTAGAAATAGAAGTTAGCTGGGCATGGTGGTGTGCACCTGAAATCCCAGCTACTCGACAGGCTAAGGCAGAAGAGGTATTTGAACCTGGGAGGCAGAGGTTGCAGTGAGCCAAGATTGTGCTACTGCACTCCAGCCTGGGCAAAAGAGCAAAGTTCTATCTCAATAAAAGAGAATCTTAGAACAATGTTTTACTACAAGATTGTTCATAAAAGCATTGCTTATAACAACACAAATTGTAAATTAAAACAGTCAAGATTGGGTAATAAATTGATGTACATATATATGATGACCTGCAGAATTCTTTATAATGTTCCTGGAAGAAGAAAATAATATAATAAAATAGTATGGATACTATGATTCTGTTTTCGTTAAAATATTATATGTATCTGCTATATACATATGCAAATGTTGGGAATCAACACAAACATATTAATTTATTTTCTAAAATAGGTTCACTCTAGAAGGTGAAATATAGAAAATTTTTCCTTTTTCTTTTTTTCCTGATTTCAAAAATTTATTATAATTAACATATGTAATTTGAGCAGCATGAAAAATGTTAATGTTATTTAAATTATTTAAAGGCTGGAAAAATCTAACCACAGTGAATAATTAGAACTTTTGCAAATTGTGCCTTACTTCCATATGTTTGCTGTCAACAGATATCATAAAATTCAAGTCAAAATTAGATCTTATCAGATCAACCAGAGCAAGGGGATTCAAAATCTAGATATGCAAATGCTATGATGGAAATACAATTACTTCAATTCTCAGATCACTAAGATAGAGTTCCTAACACTGCTATCTTTCCTCAATTTTAGTTTATCAGTATCACATATCTAACATTTATTATTAGCAATGCTTTCTCTAACATATCCAACATACAAGCCAGAAAAAAACCTTTTCCTCTAATCATTGCCCCATTTGGTGATACTGTTTTTAAATCAGTTGCTCTCATATTAAAATGCATTCAAATTCAGTTTTTTGAGAACAGTATACTCAAAAAGCTGAGTCACTGTCACTGTGTATACTAGCAATACTTGAAAAAGCAAATACGTACATCATCCTCTTGCCCATCAGTGCCTGCATTGTGGATGTCGGGATAATGTTTCAGAAACTGGGCGACATAGGTCATAATAGACTTTTCATCTGGTTTATCCACATCAACATCTGAAAAAACAAAAAAGAAATGTGAATAAATTAATTAGCATTCATTGGATTTTAATAACACAAGCTTTGGTATCTAGCTATCATACCAAAAACACTAAATGGAGAGAGAAAACAGAAGTACTATTCAGAATTTTGGAGGGGTAGGAGGGAAACCAAATTTAGTCGGGATATTACATGATGGAAATTATATTACTCAGAAAGATGACACATTTTAACAAACAGCATTTTAAAAATAGCATATATGTTATTTAAATAATCTCAACATTCATTCCTCAAAAATTTGAGACACTGCATGGTTACTCAAACATTCTGTCTAGTTAATAGAACACAAATAAAATCTAAGTTTTAGAACTGGCATAAATGGGTAGTACAGAAATGCTTACAAGTATGACAGTGAATGATAGCTCATATACTATATATGGCCAAATAGAAACAAGCCACCTCTCTGCCCCCAAAAATTTCACTTTAGAAGAACATGAGATGCCTTATATTCAATTTCCCAGGCAGCTTCATCTTTGTGGAGCATTCTTTCCAAATTACAGTGCTTTGAGCAATCAAGCGCTCTTTGAGGGAAACTGTCTGAGAAGATCTCAATCACTGTAATTTTGAAGCTTATAGATATTTATCTGATACAAATGGCGAAAGTCAGGCAAATAAATTTATACAGATTTAGTAATTATATATGGAGGTAAGAATGCATAAGTAAAAAATATAATGTAAACAAATCCTTTAAATATCAATTTTAAAGGCAATAAAAATTATATTTGGCAGAGCAATTTATAGAGCAAAAAGCAAATCAAGTTGTTATAATAAAGTATAAAACTAATCTTATCTTTTGTAAATGTTCTTTTTAATTAGAGGTATAATTTCTAGAAACTTGCAATGTAGGGTTTAACAGTGCTGCAACTCACACCATTTAAAAGGAAGCAAAGATAATGTATTCCAAAATTTGTTAAATGACTCAAAGGTGATGAGTCAAACCATTGTGCAAAACTTTTTTTCAGGAAATATGAAAGTGGAAAGGAAAGCAACATTTAACACATAATTTAACATAGTATATCCTGTTAACTATATATGTAAAACACAAAATAATTATTATAATAGCTATTGGTCTATTTAATCTGTATCCCTAAAAGCTTATACATCCAACTTGGCTAAATAACTTTCTGAAGGGGAAGTTCTTATTAAGAAATTAGAGGACTGTCTTATGTCTAGGATAGCCTTGTATTTAGGCAACGTCAGTTTCTGATCATCAAAGAAAATATTGAGATCTTGGGATCTAATGGATATGAAAGAATCATTTATATTGTCCTTTCATTCCACTCTAGGAATAATATCAGCTCTGTTACATCCCCTGTGTTTTTCCCTTGATTTATTTTTGTGCAGAAAGGAGGCAGAAAGCCCTTTGATATCCTAGTGAAAACGGGGGGTGGGGACAGGGTGGGACTAAAAACAGAATCCTAAAATGGCAAGGAATCTCCATGGGGCCCTTCATCTCAGAGGAAACCTAACTGGGTCTCTATAACTTACTCCTGGAAACACAAGTCTATCCTCTTTGTTTCAGAGCTAGGAAAGTTCAGTCTGAAATTCCACTGTTAAAAATAATTTTCTGTGGATCTCATGAAGATAGAGAGTAGATTGGTGGTTGCTAGAGGCCAGGAAGGGTAGGGAAGAGATGGGAAAAATAATTTGCTTTTGCTGTGTATTTAAATTTTTGCATTGATTAATAGAAATGTCCATAATTGCCAAACCAAATAAGAAATTGTCCATGACATTTGGAAACTTCACCTTGGTACTTTTGTTTCAACATAGCTAACAATTTACTGTTTATAAAAGTTTATCAAAGGTATCTAAATTGTCTTTTGAAGGCTTGAAAGAGTTAACTCCATTTCCAAAATGTCTTAGCATTCACAGCCTTACCAAAAAATGTGCCAAATGATTGAAATGACAAATATTAGTTAAACATTTGTGCAATTTGCTGATTGACACCAAATCACTGCATGGTTAACAACATTTGTAAGTATGAATAATCTGTGTCTTCCAGACCTCTGAGATTGTATAGAGTAATTGTATTATCCTGTCACCTACCTCCATACCCACACTTCTAAAACTTTCACTCCACCCTTAAGTATATTAAGTCCAGTTCGTCTGACCGATACACCAATGCCAAAGTGCTGTTTGGAGCAATGGAATCATGTTTTACCCCAAACATGGTGGCAGATATTTATCCAGAAGAAAACTGATGCAGGAAAATACCATTTCTTCCCACTTTTCTCCAGCTTTCTGGCCTCCAATAGAATCTTGGAAGTCATGTGTATTTCTGGGTTTGCGACGTACAAACCCTCTGTGTTTATGTATACAACAGTCAATAAATATTCCGCCTACCTTCAGGATCTAGCAGTCTTGGGATCCCCAGCTCTGTTTCCGCAATAGTGAAAGCATCCTCCAGATTTTCTCGGTTGGATCTTCCTTTCACTTTCTCCAAGTCCACCAGTTCAGGTCGAATGGCATGAATAACTGAATGAAAGGCAACCCCACTTCTCCAACTCTTCCCAAAATCCTTTACTTCTATTCCAGTCTGCCTTTGTGTTACAAAAAATAAAAAATATGATGTCACATTCTGAATAGATAAAAGCACCTTCTTCAAGGTCTCATGCAAAATTCAATGCTTTTCACCAACAATTTACAGAGAGCTGTATCAGTTGATTGTGTTTGAGACAAATTAAGGAAAACAAACTTTTTCAATGAATTGTACAACAAGATAAAATGTAGAAATTCCCTTTCTATGTTTAGAGATTTCTATGTTGGATTTTTCAATAATTAAGACATTTAATTTAAAGCAGTTTTTAACATTTATTTTATAAAGAAAAATTAATTTAGAGGAAAATGTCTGAAAAAATTTTTGAGAAAACAAATTATAAAGATGCCAAAAGTAACAGTAATTAACCACTGTATATTTTCTGAAGAAAGATCTAACACGTATCTAATGGGAAGTAGCACTGTGTGGTACACAGGTTATAAGAGACTAAGATAATGTGGCTGAATACTTTCAAATGTAATATAATAGACAAAGGCAAATATTGCAATTATATCTCTTAAAGTGTTCACAAGGGACCCTGTATTCCACCTAAATGCAAACAATAATTCCAATTACTCCATCAATAAAATTGTTTTTAAACTCCTTTTTTGTAATTGCCTTGAGGGCAATTCCCTGGTGGTAAATCTTTTTTCTTTGGTGGTGGATTTGATTAACTCAAAGCCAGTTATTAAAAACTGATTCAAGTTGGCAGTCATATTTTGCCGTTGCAAAGCAGAAGTGAGGCAAGCTCACAATGAATGTTTTCTTTTCTACATGTAACTTATCAATTATTAAGGCAGTTCCAGAAACAGTCGTAAAGATCATTTTGAGAATCAGCTGCCCGCCTTGATTAAGTGGAGGGCCTGCAAATATGATCACTGAATTGGGGAACATTCAAGGGATAAAGCCATCTTGCAGTGTCTTTTTAAAAAGTTAAATAGAATCTCAAATTTTTCATGAAAAAAATACAACCTGACTGGTATGCTGATTAATACAAATAATTTGTAAGTGTCTATTGTCATTATTACCATTGAGACAGAGTCTCGCTCTCTCTGTTGCCTAGGCTTGAATGCAGTGGCACAATCTCAGCTCACTGCAACCTCCACCTCCCAGGCTCAAGAAATTCTTGTGCCTCAGCCTCCCCAGTAGCTGGGATTTTAGGTTGTGCCACCACACATGGCTAATTTTGTATTTTTAGTAGAGATGGGTTTCACTAAGTTGGCCAGGCTGGTTTCAAATTCCTGGCCTCAAGTGATCCACTGGACTCAGCCTTCCAAAGTTCTGGGATTATAGGGGTGAGCCACAATGTCTGGTCTATCCTTAAATTTTACCACAGAGAACTTATCATTCACTTTAAAACATGTTTTACTAATGTATACTTTTTGCATAAGACGTATTATGCATCATTGAAGCTGATCATTGGTTTCATCAGTAAATATCCTAAAAACAATTTTATGAGACTCTAGTAATTATAAAGTAATCTTGAGTCTTCTCTTAGTTATTTTCAAGCTTATGTCTCTGGCAGTACGGATATAACTGTTTTCAGCAGACAGCTGACATCCATGCAGGTTGAACAGTATGTCCTTTTCATCTATTCATTTGTAATCTATCTCTGGCTTCATTTTATTTTTCTTTGCCCACATTTCCTCATTTAAAAATGTTTTTTTATCTTATTAAGCCACCTCAAATTAGTTAACAAAATTAAGTGGAGTGTAAATAATTAGCTAATATTCACCATGTAATTAGCTATTTTCTAATTTTCTTGAACTTGTTTATTGTTTTAGACATTTTCAAAGAGAAATATACACTATGTTTTTCTAAATATATTTACAAATAATTAAATACGTACTGTACTGAAATTAAAAATGTTTCAGTATGTTTTCTTTCTTCTATATTTACTGAAAAAATTTATGTTGATATGCACATATACACACACACACAGTTTCCTACTATAACAGTTAAAGTAGTAGGTAACATTCCTTTAAAGTTTTAGTTTTAGTTCAAGCCTCTTATTTGAGAATTTTAGATAAAAACCCAAAGAAAACTTAGACACACCATTTAAAGAAGTGATGAAGGATGCCCATTGTATAAGCATGTCTGACCTCTTATATGTACTTACTTCAAGTTACTCTAAATAACTATGGATACACATACATTCATTTATTTTGTTACCTTACTAATTTTTGTCCAATAACATAATTGTTTTTCTTATACATGTGGCAATAGGTATGCAAATGTAAGATATGGTATAACTTAATGCCTTTATTTCTGAGAATATGTATTGATAGTGAATGAAATTCATTTTAAAAATTAGAGGGCTTAACTATCTTATGTTACTGAAACCATTTTTAAATTTATTTCTCAAATATTTTTAAACTTTGTATGAAAACAGTGGATATATCCTGATAACTAGTCTAGTGTTCACTGGATATTTTATCATTTCCCACCATCTTCAATCTTACGAGTGCGATGAACTTCCAGACTAGAGTCCCACAGATAATAGATAATAGATAATGGCTTTAGGAATAACATCACTCCTATCTGGAAATTGATATATATTCTAAAGTCTTTTACACATGTTTCATCATAAGTTGCTTGAAAAGTACATACAGGGATAGTATAAAAAAAGTTTTAGAAAAAACTGTCAACAGTCTTGTAGCATAATGGAAATATATGTTCGTTACAGCATTTTTATGGCAAAGAAAAGTCATCTCCCCAAACCTCTACAATTTACGCAGCTATAAAAGAAAAGGATCTTATTGATTGTTAATGGGTGGGGAACCCTCAGGTTCAGGACTCTGGACATTTGCCCAGATAAGAAAAGTAACACTTCCACTGATGTTACCAATATACAAGCTGTAGCAATGACTTGGAGATGTCACCAGACTCTTGCACATCTTTGAAACCCAACATAGCATGCATGAAACTAAATTAAACGCTGGATAACTCCAACAGCATTAAATTTGAAGCTACAGTTTTATTAAAATAAAATCATTTTGTTTTTGGTTAATTTAATGCTGTTTGAAGCAATGGACCATGGAATATCACCTTGACATTATTACAAAGTTTAATTGCAATAGCATCATGACACATCAGCATATAGTCACCAGTCTTCTCCCTACCCAGTTAGGTTGGAATAGAGATTAGCAATGCCATTGTCGATGCAATTAAACAGTGTACCAGCAATGTGGAAAGGGTTTTTTATTTCATTTCTATGACAAATTCTAAAGAGCCACAAAGCTTTTTTTTCAGAAATATATTTGACTACAACTTGAATCATGAAAACACACCTCAAATTAGAAAAACCAGCAACACACTTTAAATGCTAAACAAAACAACATAAATTAGTAACACTAATTACTTCTTTTTTGTTTCTCTCTCTTTTTTTTTTATTTTTGTACTTCAAACACCTTAAAAATAGCACTCCCTATGTTTAGCACCTCAATATTTTATAATAAGTACTTGTTTACAACTATTTTCCAGAAATGGAGAATCAAATTCAGATTAGATTTAAGCATGCAATACAAGATAAAAAGTGAATAACTTTACATATTGTTTAAGAAAATCAAAAAAAGCATACTCTCTACACGAAGGGACTTATCCCTGACCACATCAGACCACAAAATACTTGTATAATCAACTGAAAACTCCCTTGAAATTGCTATGAGAAAATACTTTTCAAGAGCATTCATTTTCTTTTCTTCTCTCTCTCTCTTTTTTTTTTTTTTTTTTTTTGGCACCAAATTTCTTTATTTGAAGGAACGGTACAAAGAACTTAAGTGGATGTTTTGGTGCAACTTATAGAAAAGGTAAAGGAAACCCCAATATGCATGCACTGCCTTGGTGATGAGGGAAGTCATCCCGTGGCTATGGGGAAATTAGCCTAAGGCTTAACTTTCATTATCACTGTCTCCCAGGGTGTGCTTGTCAAAGAGAGATTCTGCCAAGCCAGACTGGGGTGCTCCCATCTTGCGCAAGTTGGTCACGTGGTCATCCAATTCTTTGATGGATTTCACCTGCTCATTCAGGTAATGTGTCTCAATGAAGTCACACAAATGGGGGTCATTTTTGTCAGTGGCCAGTTTGTGCAGTTCCAGTAATGACTGATTCACATTTTTTTCCAAATGTAATGCACACTCCATCGCATTCAGCCCGCTCTCCCAGTCATCATGGTTTGGTTTCTTGATATCCTGAAGGAAGATGCGGCCACCTCGTTGGTTCTGCAGCTTCATCAGTTTCTCGGCATGTTCCCTCTCCTCATGAGATTGGTGAAGAAAGTGCTTGGCAAAGTTCTTCAAAGCCACATCATCGCGGTCAAAGTAGTAAGACATGGACAGGTAAACATAGGAGGCGTGCACTACACACTGGGGTCAGTTGGGGGGAAATAGCGGAGGGACGGTGGGGGGTGGGAAGCTGGGGAGAGATAGCAAGGGGAGAGATGACAGGTGTAGGTGATGGGGAGGAAGGCAGCAAATCACACTGCCACGTGTGTTCCTATGCAACAATTTTGCATGTTCTTCACATGTACCCCAAAACCTAAAATGCAATAAAATAAATAAATGGGAAAAAAAAAAAACAAAACATAGGAGGCATAGAGCTCCAGGTTGATCTGGCGGTTGATGGCGGCCTCTGAGTCCTGGTGGTAGTTCTGGCGCACCTGCGAAGGTGATGCGGTCGTCATGGCGGCTGCTAAGGAGAAGCGGCGGCGGCGGTGGCTGCACGGCACTGGAGAGGCGGCGGGGGCCTTGGGGTGGTCCGAGGACGCGGTGTGGAGGTGACGGAGGGCTGGCTGTGGGCGGCCGGCCAGGGTGGGGGACGAGCGCCGGTTCCGACCAAGCACTGTTGAGGCAGGAAACCGCGGCGACTCTGAGCGAAGAATTTCTGCTCTTTTTCTTTCTTTTGAGAGGGAGTCTAGCTCTGCCGCCCAGGCTGGAGTATAGTGGTGCAATCTTGATCTCAGCTTACTGCAACCTCTGCCTCCCAGGTTCACGCGATTCTAGTGGCTCAGTCTCCAGAGTAGCTGGGATTACAGGCGTGCACCACCACACTCAGCTAATTTTCATATTTTTAGTAGAGATGGGTTTCACCATATTGGCCAGGTTGGTCTCAAACTCCTGAACTGAAGCGATCTGCCCACTTCAGCCTCCCAAAGTGCTGGGATTACAGGTGTGAGGCACCACGCCTGGCTGAGAGCAGTCATTTTCTATCCACTATTATCATATAAATGTGCACACATGTACATTTATTATGCTTAGAGGAAAGCTGAAACCTAGATGCAAATTCTCAATTCATAAAGCTAGAGCTAACAAAAAATCTACACTCTAGATAAAAAAATGAGACGAAAGGGAAAAATTTTTTAAAATAAAACTGCTAGAAAATTTCAGAACATAAAAACAAACATAAGTGTTTTAGAATGGGTACTTTAGTTCACATTGTTCTTAAGCAGAACACAAATATCTCTCATGAAGAGATAACCAAGTTTAAACTTCGAATTTATTTGTGTAAAGATCATTTAATAGGAGCAGAAACTCTAAACAATGGCCTAAATAGAATTAGCCCTCATGCTACTCATCAAAGTTTAGGATTAATCAGTTTAATTAATTAGGCCCAATCACATGAATGAAGAAAAAATAATTTTATAAGAGCATTTTTCTAGAGTATTAGTGGTGATTTGTTTTTATATCCCAATTCAAGGAAAGAATGAAACAAGTGCTAAAGCAAAGTCATTCATTCAAATGTCTCTTCACATTTTGCAATCATTAGAAGGCGTAATTGGTAATACATTCATAACACAAGTTATTTAACGGTTTCAAATTTAGACAAACTCTTGATACTTACTTCCCAGCCGTGTACTGAACCCACTTTAATAAAGCCTTCTTAGCATTCCCTTGGATCTTGGTGGTCACCTTCCGTTTACTTGGAGGGCTGGGAGTCTCAGAGCTAACTAAGCTGTCCACGGAGGATGCACTGCTGGACAAAGACTGGAGCTGGGGCAGGTTGCTGGTCAACTCTTCGATCTGTTTATGAGTTAACAGCCAGCAGAAAAATAAGCATTATCTTTGTTGTTATTTCCCCAGATATTTTACTTTTCCAGCTACAAATGAGTTATGTTAACTCCTTTGACACCCCTGACAAAATGCAAGCTCTTAACGGGCATGATTGATATCTTACTCTTCTTTGCACTTCCCATTGCTCCCCTAGCTGTATCTTACACACAAGAATACATATTTGTAGATTACCTGAATGAATTATTCAACTAAAATCTAACCTAATGGTTAGAACAATTATTCTGGATAGAATGGCAACTTCATTTCTTCCCTTCTTCTCTACAAGGAGCTTAGAACTGCTCCCTTCCAAAGAAAAAACAAAATTTTCCTGAGCTCCTTCTGCACCAACATTTCCCCTCCACTGTGAGATGCTCACTTTTCAGACTGGGCACCTCTGCTGGAGTTCTTTGGGGAGTAAAGTTCCATGTGCAACAGCTTTGCAAGAGAAAAGAGGAATTTCTGCTACCACAGAAACAACGTATGTGTGAAAGGTACATTTCTGCTACGTTAAGGATCAACCCCAAATATATGACAAATGAAATCATTATTAAAATGTCTACCATGTTCTCCCTCCGAGACATTGCATCAACTAAAAAAGGAACTGTAGCACAATACCTGGAAATACAGAATAATGGTCCACATCAATCCAAGAACTATTGAGGGTCGCCCATCAGCTATATCGGTGGAGTTGATGTTGACTAATTTAATCTGTTTAAAAAAAGAGAATCTGTACTAGTAATGTACTGGAATATGATAACTCATTTAATTACATAACAATTAGGCCTTTAGTAGACATCAATAAGATTTGATCATGCCTATGTAATGGTACACAGGAGTAAGTAGAGTGAGGCATTGCAACAAACAAGCATATGGTTTCAGTGAAAATTTCAGGGGGATTTGTTAGGTGTGTAAAGTAAAAACTGTAAAATGGATTTCAGAAACTTCTTTTGTTTAAAGTTGAAAAAATATAACATGCAGGGAATTACCAACAAAAATGCCAAACAGAAATAAGTGTTATTCTTTATACTTAGAGGTTGACTGGAGCTTAAAATAAACTGGAATGAGAAGTTTAAGAAAATGCACTTACTTTGAAGTTTGTACCAAATAGCATGAAACTTATGTTCCCTTTTACCTATAAAAATCAGGAGTTAAGAATTCTAAACTTTGTACTAACCGGTGATCCTCTGTGCATGGACTGACATGAAAAACAAAGGAAGAAGATAATAGATATACATAAATCATCTTTCGAAATCAGCGTTATTTGTTCAAAGGGAATAAAGAGGTAGGTAGTCAGTTTAGAATCTAACTGTGGTAATACATTTTAAAGAAAAACAAAGGAAAGGCAAGAAATAGCAAAATGGAGTCTATTAGCATTCAGTTCCCTGCTTTGGGGCAATGACATAGAAAATATTCAGGAGAGACATCAATCTATGTACAATTGTCCCCAATTATTCATGTTAATGTTTTCCCAGCTACTACAAACTTATTTGCTAAGTCCCAACAAAATGGACTTACATGTGTAAGTCTACCTCACTCAATTTCTATAGCCTACCATTAAAAACACCATTTTTATAATTCCTAAACAAATTAAGAAAAATAATATAAAGTACTCCTCAGACCTCTAGCTCAATAATTTCCAGCCAAGATTTCATGAAGTGTGTTATTAATAAAAAGCTCAGGTATTTGTACATTTTTTACTTAAATACTTTTGTCAGATGCAAAATCATTTCACAAATACTTTACTCTTGAAAGTTTAAATTTACTTGTTTTACATCACAGGGGTGGAGTAAAAGCTAGCACAAAAATCATTGTAAACGATTTGAGGTATGCCTATGGGATTTTTGTCTCACTGGTGAAGTTCATTCATCAGGTTCAATGACAGAAAAAAAAATTGAGAACTGGCATAGATTATAAACTCGTATATCTACTTGTTTTGAATTGAGCAGTAGAAGACATTTAATTTATGTTTGTGGAAAATAAAGAGCACCAGTATTTTTTAACTTTTTATGAAAGAATCTATTACGATCACTCCGATCATTTTGAACGCTTCATTGTACCACTTCTCCAGAATTTTCTCCACATCCATTTTAACATACATACACCAAAAATTTATAATATATCCTAATAACCACAAGATTAATGCAATTCATAGGGGACAGATTGCTTCCTTTTCCTTGGGTATCTTTTTTTAAAAAAATGCTATTGAATATAATTTGAATATCCTACCTCAACCCAGTTCCAATTGTACTTGGAATTGTACATTGTTAATATATTCAATTTATTACAGAAGCTAAAGGATCTTTTGCCTAACTTGCAAAGAAAAATATTTTTCATGATTATCTGCCCTTACTATGTGTCTCACAATGAGTTAGGGAGCACAGCTTGGTTTGTCTCTTTATTTAACCTCTCATCTCTTGCAAAATCCTATTGAACTTACAATATACTCTTAATAGCCTGGGAGGGTAGGATGGCCAATAGAGAGACATCCAAAGAGACTGAAGAATTTCCAGAAGCCAGAAAGAAGATGGGGCCATATTGACAGATAAAACCAGAGCAGAAGGATACTGAGTCAGTGGTTCTCAAAGTGTGAATGCCAGAGTAGCAGCAAGGACGTCACCTGGAAACTTGTTAGGAATATTGAATCTGAGACTTTACCTTGGACCTATTAAACCAGATACTAAGGAAGTGAGGCTCCGGAAAGTGTGTTCAAACCTTCAGGTGATTCTGATGCACATTAGCACTTGAGAATTCTGGACTAGACCATTGTGCCTGGCCCATGTAATCTGGAGAAGTCTGAGTTTATAAGACAGACGCTCATAGAGAACGAATTATGATTTGTGTCCCTCCAAAATTTGCATTTTTAAACGTAACTCCCAATGTGACTGTATTTGGAGAATGGGTCTTTAAAGAGATAATTGAAATTAAATTAGCTCATAAGCATGTCCTTAATCCAATAAGATCTGTATTCTCCCCATTTTTTTTTTTGAGACTAGTCTTTGTCACCCAGGAAGGAGTTGCAGTCGGCTCACTGCAACCTCTACCTCCCAGGTTCAAGCAATTCTCCTGCCTCAGACTCCCGAGTAGCTGGGACTACAGGCATGTGCCACCACACCTGGCTAATTTTGTATTTTTAGTTGAGATGGGGTTTCGCCATGTTTGCCAGGCTGGTCTCGAACTCCTGATCTCAAGCAATCCAGGGGCCTTGGCCTCCCATAGTGCTAGGATTACAGGAGTGAGCCACCATGCTGGTCCCAAGGAGATTAGTGTTCTCAAAAAAGATGAAGAGAAACTATCATCAGAGTGAACAGGCAACCTATAGAATGGGAGAAAAATTTTGTAATCTATCCATCTGACAAAGGGCTAATATCCAGAATCCACAAGGAACTTAAACAAATTTGCAAGAACAAAACAAACAACTCCATCAAAAAGAGGGCAAAGGATATGAACAGACACTTCTCAAAAGAAGATGTTTATGCAGCCAACAAACATATGAAAAACTGTTCATCATCCCTGGTCATTAAAGAAATGAAAATCAAATCCACAATGAGATATCATCTCATGCAAGTTAGAATGGCAATCATGAAAAAGTCAGGAAACAACAGATGCTGGAGAAGATGTGGAGAAATAGGAGCACTTTTACACTGTTGGTTGGGGTGTAAATTAGTTCAACCATTGTGGAAGATGCTGTGGTGATTCCTCAAGGATCTAGACATAGAAATACCATTTGACCCAGCAATCCTATTACTGGGTATATACTCAAAGGATTATCATTCTACTATAAAGACACATGCACACATATGTTTACTGCAGCATTATTCACAATAGCAAAAACTTGGAACCAACCCAAATACCACTAATCATAGACTGGATAAAGAAAATGTGGCACATATACACCATGGAATACTATGCAGCCATAAAAAAGGATGGGTTCATGTTCTTTGCAGGGACCTGGATGAAGCCATCATTCTCAGCAAATTAACACAGGAACAGAAAACCAAACACCTCATGTTCTCATTCATAAATGGCAGTTGAACAATGAGAATACATGGACACAGAAAGGGGAACATCACACACTGGGGTCTGTTAAGGAGTGGGGGACTAGGGGAGGGATAGCTTTAGGAGAAATATCTAATGTTGATGGATGCAGCAAAGCACCATGGCACGTGTATACCTATGCAACAAACCTGCATGTTCTGCACATGTATCCCAGAACTTAAAATATAATAATAATAATAATGAATACCAAAAAAGATGGAGAGATACAAAAGATTGATCTTTCTCTCCACACTCACATGTAGAAAATGTCAAGCAAGGGCGCAAAGAGAAGGGAACTGTCTGCAAGCCAGGAAGAGAAGCTTCCCCGGAAAACAACCCTGAGTAACTTTGATCTTGGATTTTGTGCCTCCAAAACTGTGACAAAATCAATTTCTATAGTTTAAGCCACCCAGTCTGTGATATTCTGCTATGGTAGCCAAAGTGGATTAATATGCAGCTCACAGATGTTTAAAAAAAAAATTTGAGGCCAGTCGCAGTGGCTCATGCCTATAATCCCAGCACTTTGGGAAGCCTAGGTGGGCAGATAGCCTGAGGTCAGGAGTTTCAGATCAGCCTGGCCAACATGGTGAAACTCCGTCGCTATTAAAAATACAAAAAAATTGCTAGGCTTGGTGGCGTGTGCCTATAGTCCCTGTTACTCAGAAGGCTGAGGCAGCAGAATCACTTGAACCTGGGAGGTGGAGGTTGCAGTGAGCTGAGTTCATGCTTCTGCACTCCAGCCTGGGCGACAAAGCAAGACTGTCTCAAAAAAAAAAAAAAAAAGTTTGAATTATTTGGAAATAAATTTCAAAAAACTCTCAGTAAGTTACTTTCTACAATGAGGTATCAGGACCTAATTCTCAACAATAATGTGAGTAGTCAACTGCCTGCCTTATTTAATACATAATTTAAAGGAATTTTAAACATTAATCACATTTTAATAAAAGTCCAGATGACTGGCTTTTCCTGATAAATTAGAAAACCTGGGATCATGGTTCTTGCAGTTCACTGAGGTTACTCTAGTTGGAACTATTTGCTTCCTTCTTCCAGACATGATGCAGGACCACTCAGTTCTCCTGTTACCATAGTTAGCCTGGAACTCACTGCATTCCTTCACATCACCTTTCCAGACTTCACAGGAACCTGAATTGATGTCCCTGACTGCACTGTGGTGGTCAGTGGTTGGCTCCCTGCTTTACTGTTCTGAATGTTCTACCTGACACCTGACTGGAGAAAGAAACTTCTGGAAAGTGGTGATAGATCTGTTCACCAGAGTCACATTTACACATTTCTTATCAGATTCTTACATATGTTTTTTCAATAGCCCTGCAAATAAGAGAAAAACCAAAGACACTGTTAGGGCTTCCCCAGTAAAATGAGAAATATTTTCATTATTCCTTAAGTCAAGCTAAATAAGAATATAAGGGCTAAATAAATATACTGTCATCAAAAGAAAAATATTCCAAATGGAAGACAAAGTCAGTACAAAGATCAAAGACAAATTTCTAAAAATATGATTGAGACATAAGTCTTAACTTGTAAAGAAGAAAGCTAAAATATTAAGTGGGAGGGCACCAAAATACCTTAAAAAACTCATTACTTTCCAGAGCCAAACATTTTGTGAGGCCATGGGATACAGAAGTACAAGAGCGTGTGGCCAAAACCATGTTTCAGAGGGGTATGGAGGGGGGTGACTTTAAAAAAAATTAAGAGATTTGTGGGGAAAAAAGAGAAATTCTGTCATTTTGTTCTGAGACTCAAGAAAATACTTTCTAAGCTTAGAAAATATATTTAAACTTTTTAAAAAAATAACTTTGGGTTGTTCTGTGAAAATGGACATTGAAAAAACAAGTCTTTATAAACAATGCCTTTCATAGGTTACGCTGCTAAAGTTTTCTCCAAGGCTTACAAATTAATAAGAGGAATTTTTGCTTTTGCATTCCAGCCAATCAATAGAACTCAGAATAAAGTATGACTGTTATCATACAGCTGAAATGGGAGAATGAGTGACCTGAAAATCTCTATGTTTATTATTTATTTATTTATTTATTTATTTTTAGAGACAGAGTCTTGCTCTGTCACTCAGGTTGGCGTGCAGTGGTGCAATCACAGCTCACTGTAGCCTCAACCTCCCAGGCTCAAGAGATCCTCCCTCCTCAGCCTCTCGAGTAGCTGGGACAATAGGCATGTGCCACCACATCTGGCTGATTTTGTTTTGTTTTTTTTTTAGAGACAAGGTCTCACCATGTTGCCCAGTCTGGTCTCAAACTCTGGGGCTCAAGTCATTTACCTGCCTGCCCTCCTAAAGTGTTGGTATTATAGGTGTGAGCCACTGTGCCTGGTCCTGAAAAATTCTAACTATCCTGTTTAACAAGGCTTCATTCAGCAGATACAAGAGAAACCCTTCAATAAGAATGAGATTAGTGTGATCTGAAAACACTGTCTGATGTTGCATAAGTAGACAAAATGGTTTTCCACACTATACTAATGCCTGGAATCTTTCTTGGGCATGAAGTTTGCACAACTGACTGAAATGTATACTGATTCATTGCATTCCCAACTTATCAATAATGTAAACTATTTAAAAGCTAGATCTAAGTTTTCCCTAAATTTCTATTTTCTAGAGTTTCTGTCTTATAGAAAGTCATCAATTATATATTTGTAAAGTAATTGAATTAATTCAGTGGATATAAACTGAGAAGGAAATAACTGAATGGGTCTATTTTTCAGAAAGTATCTGGCTCTCCACTTATAAAACTAGTTTTGGTATTACCAAACACAGACTTCCTAAATTCCCACAAGTTAGAAAAGGCTAAATGTAAGGATTGGTGCCACCCTTTTGTAGGGAAATATGGCAATATTTCCAAAATTACATGTGCATTTACCTTTTGACTTAGCAACCACGCTTCTAGAAATTTACCTACAAGATACACCTCCAATTATATGGAAGCACTTATGCACATAATTATTAACTGCATCATTTTTTGTGTTTAAAAAATACTAGAAACAACCCAATTCCCATTCATAAGAGAGTAGTTGAATAACTACTCAATTATAGGGCCCCATTGCCTAGATGTGCCTAAACTATGGCCCATCTAGGCAATGGGGTGCTATAACTGTAAAAATGAGTAGAGAAATCACTGTGAACTGATGTGGGGTGATTTCCAGGATATATTGATAAGTGAAAAAAGTAAAATCCACCTATGGTATGCGATCCTTCATGTAACAAAGAAGGGGATATATGAAAACACATCTTATTTGTGGAAAAATGCAAAATGTATGTCAGAAACTAGAGAGACTGGTTACCTAAAGCTGGGAAATGCAGTTAAAGGCAGGGAGTGAGAATGGAGTAGTAGGATTTGGAGGCGGAGATTGGACTTCTTTAAGTATAATGTTCATTATCTTCAAACCATAGTGATGTCCCACACTTCAAAACAAATAATAAAACTGACCAGGATGGGGGTGGGGCACAAAATTGAACACAAACAGCAACAAATAAGTCTATCTCTATGACAAATGATGACACAATCTCACTGAAGAGGATGGGAAGAATAGAACTAACCTAAGTACATTTCAAAAATAGACTTCTGACTGGATACCATAATGCTAAAGACAAAAACTATACACAAATCCTGTTCTCTGGTTTGTAAATCTGTTTCTCACAAGGGCATGGGTTAGTGACATACCAGGTATGTACACCAGGTGATACAGTTTGTAGACATGTTCCCACTCAAATCTTATATTGAAATGTGATCCCCAATGTTAAAGGTGAATCCTGTGGGAAGTGATTGGATCATGAGGGCAGATTTCTTACGAATAGTTTAGCACCATCCATCTTGGTACTCTTCACACAATAGTGAGTGAGTTCTTATAAGATCTGGTTGTGTAAAAGTGTGCAGCACCTCTCCACTTGCTCTCTTGCCCCTGTTCTGGCCTTGTGACGTGCCTGCTCCTCCTTCACCTTCCACCATGACTGTAAGCTTCCTGAGGCCTCCCCAGCAACTGATGCCAGGACTATGCTTCCTGAGCAGCCTGCAGGACCATGAGCTGATTAATCCTCGTTTCTTTATAAATTACCCAGTCTTGGGTATTTCTTTATAGCAATGTGAGAATGGACTAATACACGAGGGTTGAAAAAATAAGTAAATATATTATAGATGAGAGTACGGCTTCTCATTATCAGAGAAAGCAGAAACAAATAAGAACATATGGCTAGAATAAAACTTGCAGTGTTTAACTCGAATCAGAGGTATTAGTTTGAACTAATGTTTTATACACATACAGACACACACAAGAAGCTACATATGTATTTGTATATATACATGCACACACATATAGAAACAGACAGAGAGTGACAGAGAGAGAGAGAGACAAAGAGGGAGAGAGAGGAGCACAGATACGTGTATATATATGGGTTAATAAACATACACATTTTCTAATCTATTTGCTGAGAGGGGCTAGGAGCAATGATGCCCCAGTAACAATGAGATACGTGGAATTGAGATCTTGGTTTCTAAATACCATTCATCATTAAAAGAAACAAAGCCTCTTTAGAGAAGTGGTTGATTCCAGGATTGGGAAAGGGAAAATAAAAGATAAACCTAGAATATTTATAGTTTTAGCAAATAAAAAACTGCTTGAAAAATTATGAGTCTATGTCAAAAAGGTTCAGGAGCTAGCCTGAAGGACCTCTTAGTGGTCAAAGCTAGAACAATTTAAGTTACAAAGTAATAACAAATATTATAATGATGGATTTTAACTATAGAACAAAATAAATATACATGTGTCTATACTGAAATAAATAATTGAATAAATAAGTAAATTGTGGGGGAGGACATCTTTTTCTTACAGAACAATTTCAATTAATAAATATAGAAGGAATGAGGGAGATAAAAATCACCATTAGACAAGCAGTACCGAAATAATTATTGAAACTTTTGCTAAAATCAATGAGCAAAAGTTTGAGGAAAAGCAGAAAATTAGCATAGTCTCAATAATCTCTTCCAAGTTATTTCCCAACTATAAAGGGAAAAACAGTGACTTTACTATAGGAAAACACAGCAGACACCACATTACCAAGTATTCAAAGTGAAGGTCACCAGTAATAAGACATATCAGCATCCTATATTTACTAATATG
The DNA here is from genome assembly GCF_009761245.1 of Sapajus apella. Classification (NCBI taxonomy): domain Eukaryota; kingdom Metazoa; phylum Chordata; class Mammalia; order Primates; family Cebidae; genus Sapajus; species Sapajus apella. The sequence continues at coordinate 4,694,093 of NW_022437045.1, read as the reverse complement.
ATGCACTGAGAAGAATATAACAATGCTTCTTTGGGATTTTTCCCAAAAATGTATAAACTCAGCCTAATCATGAGAAAACATTATACAAAATGACATTGAGAGACATGATGCAAAATAACTGACCAGCAGTTATCAAAAGTGTCAAGGTCATGAAAGACAAGGAAAGAATGAAGACCTGTCATAGAATGGAAGACACAACTAAATGCAAGGTGTGATTCTAGAGTGGATCCTGGGTCAGACACAGACAATAGAGGGAGCATTAATGAACTTGGACTAATATCTATGCTTTAGTTAATACTATCATCCCAATTTTAACTTCCTTACTTTGATAATTGTACTATGGTTATGTAAGTTCTTAACACTAAAAGCTGAAATGAACAGTAGAAATGAAATCTCTTTTTTTGCAACTTTTCCACACATCTAAGATTATTTTATAATATAATAATATTGTATATCTATGCTGTATAGATTACATGTAGTGTTTTGACCCCACAGCCAATACTGAAAACATAAGTATGCCCATACTTTCTTCCTTAAGTGTTTTGTTTTTGTTTCTCTCTTACCTTTCTTCCTTCAAGGAACTTGAGTGCCGTGCCGATGTTAGCCACAGCATGGATTCGCTTCATCCGGCGTCCTTGTTCACAAGGCTGTAAAAAGAGGGGGAAAAGAAAGAAATAAGACAAAATGCACACCTTAGGATGTTAGTTATAAGATCTACTTAAATGGATTAAAAATATAATTGAAGAATATTCAAAAGCAATCAATATTGCTCACTTTCTATAAAGGTTAGAAAATACATAAAGGGGTGTTACCCCATGGCACTCTGAAGATACACTAATTTACTCAACAAGAGCATTCATTCTCAGATTATTTGTTAGTGCATTTGCCTTTAGTCTTCTAAGAGCAGAAATGCACAAAACTCCCATATTATCTACTGATATTATCACAAAACTCCTATGTCTACTGAGACTATCACTCCTATAAGTTAGCAAATGTGTATATGAAAAATATTATTGGTCACTCACCATTTTTTTTCAGTCATCCAAACATGCAAAGACACTAACATTAATAGTAGTATTTCTTGATTTGTATGACAAAAATACATGGGGGCACATAAACTATAGTTAAGAAATAGGATTGTGAGAATTAAATAGTGTGTTCTGGTACATGGATACTCCAAGTTACCTATGTTTAAGTTACCAAAATTTATTGTGTACTTTCTCAACATTACACTGTTAATTTGAAAACAAAAAATTTCAGTGAAGTGGATATTATAAGCTTCCTTTACATTTACAGGAAGTGTGCTGTAAGGTTGCATAGCTGGTAAACTGCTCTCTTTAAATGAGAAGACCCTACAACTCTAAATGATCTCCCATTAAAACTGAAAACCAAGTATCTTTTAATTTCCTATTAATAGTGTGCCAGGTAATAATTTTTATGATATGATTTTCAGACAAAGATAAATAGAAGATATATATATACATATATATTTTTGTTGTTGTCGTTGTTTGTTTTTTTGTTTGTTTTTTGAGATGGAGTTTCACTCTTGTTACCCAGGCTGAAGTGCAATGGCACAATCTCAGCTCACCACAACCTACGTCTCCTGGGTTCAAGCAATAGAAGATATGTTTTTAAATTTTTACTTATTTTTTACTGAGACCTCTGTTAGACATGACAGTCTCTATTGATCTGGGCACAGCTCACTTATTTAGTTTATTAGTTAATTATTTTTTATAATGTAAAACACACCCAGAACCTACCACCTAAAGCAAAGTCAGGGCCCGCAACTAAGTATGAAAGCCACATCACAAAATACGACCACCATTGATCCCATCCTCCTGCCTGACTATGCCAAGGACACCCATCACACTAACTCCAGTCCAGTGTTTGCCTTTTTACAGAGATTAATTTATTTCACAGGCTTTCTTAAAAAGAATGCTTAGTTTTTAATTTTATATCAAGAGCATTACTGCATTAATCTTGTGAGACTTACTTTTCCACATAACATTATATTGCTAAGATTCATCGTATCATTGCCTTTCACTGTATTTAATTCTTTTCATATGCTATATAATGTGCTATTTCTTTATTCTTCTGATATGAATGTGTCATTTCCAGGTTATTGCTATTTTGATATGTTGATAAATTATTCTTGTACTTCTCACCTTTTGTACAAGCATAGTTTCTCTTGGACATATACCCGAGAATAGAATTGCTGAGTCAAAGAGAATGTGACTTTTGAATTTATAAAGTAATACCAAACTATCCTAAAATGGTTGCATTACTTTTTACTCTGATCAGCATTGCAAAAATAATACTGCTAATCTGTATCCTCTCCAACATTTGATTTTGACAGATACTTTAAACATATATTTTTTCAATTGAATGTATATAAAATGTGTATGTACTGTTTTTCATTCCAGTCTTCATTTGCATTTCCTTGATCAGCAGGATGTGGACATCTTTTCCTCTGTTCATTGGTGATATGTTATTTCCTCTGTAAAATGCCTTTTCATATCTGTTGCCTAGGTTTTCCTTTGGGTTGTTTGCACCCATATTGTTTTTAAGATGTATTTTATATATTCTTGATTTAATCCTTTTACAGCGTGAACTGTGAATAACTTCAACAAGTTTGTTAACTTCTGACAGCTTTTAAAAAGGTTTTTAATTTTTAAGATATTCTTAATTTTAAAATATTAAATATAGCAATCTTTTATTGTCAATATTTTTTGTGTCTTATTGAATAATTGTTTTCCTATCCCTACATCTAAAAGATATTCACCCTATGGTTTCTACTAAGAGTTTAAAGTGTTACTGCCAGTAGGTCCTTAATTAATGTAGATTTAATTTTTGTATAGGCCATGAGAAAAGAATTCAATTTTACCTTTTTCTGTTAGAATGAACTTTATTTCCTGTTCTGTTTTTTTTTTTTTTAATTTCAATAACTTTTAGGGTACAATTGGTTTTTGGTTACACGAATGAATAATATAGTGGCAAAGTCTCAGATTTTAGTGAACCTGTCACCCAAGTAGTGTACATTGTACTCAATATTTAGTTTTTGATCCTTCGCTCCCCTCTTATCCTCATCCTTCTGAGTCTCCAGAGTCCATTATACCATTCTGTATGCCTTCATGTACCCATAACTTAGCTCCCACTTATAAATGAGAATATACATTTTTTAGTTTTCATTCCTTAATTACTTCGCTTAGAATAATGGCCTCCAGCTCCATCCAAATTGCTGCAAAAGACATTATTTCATTCTTTTTTTTATGACTGAGTACTATTCCATGGTGTACGTATATCACATTTTCTTTATCCACTCATTGGTCAAAGGCCACTTAATGTAGTTCCACATCTTTGCAATTGTTAACTGTGCTGCAATAAACATCCATGTGCAGGTGTCTTTGAAATAATGACTCTTTTCCTTTGCGTAGACACCCAGTAGTGTAATTGCTGTATCAAATGGTAGATCTACTTTTAGTTCTTTAAGAAATCACACCATTTTTCCATAGAGATTGCATTAATTTGCATTCCCAGCAGCAGTGTATAAACGTTCCCTTTACACTGCTTCCATGCCAACATCTATTGTTTTTGACTTTTTAATAAGGCCATTCTTGCAGGGGTAAGGCGATATCTCATTGTGGTTTCAATTTGCATTTCCCTGAATCATCATGCTGTACATTTTTTCATGTGTGTTAGTCAGCTGTATCTTGTTTTGAGATCTGTCTATTCATGTCATTTGCCCACTTTTTGATTATATTACTTGTCTTTTTCCTTGCTGATTTGTTTGAGTTCCTTGTAGATTCTGAATATTAGTCCTTTGTCAGATGCATAGTTTGCAAATATTTTCTCCCATTCTATGGGTGGTCTGTTCTCTGATAATAATTTCTTTTGCTGTGCAGAAACCTTTTAGTTTAATTAGGTCTATTTATTTTTATTTTCGTTGCATTTGCTTTTAGGGTCTTAGTCAAAAATTATTTGCCTAGGCCAATGTCTAGATTTTTTCTAGTTTCCACCCCCCCCCACTGCAGAATTTGTATGGTTTCAGGTCTTAGATTTAAGTATTTGATCCATCCTGAGTTGATTTTTGTATAAGGTGAGAGATAGGGGTCCAGTTTCATTCTTCTATATGTTAACTATCCAGTTTTCCCAGCACCATTTATTAAATAGAATGCCCTTTCTCTAATTTATGTTTTTGTATGCTTTGTCAAAGATCATTTGATCATAAGCATTTGGTTTTATTTCAGAGTCATCTATTCTGTCCCACTGGTCTATGTGTCTACTTTTATACCAGTATCATGCAGCTTTGGTAGCTATATCTTTGTAGTATAATTTGAAGTCAGATAATATGATGCCTCAGCTTGTTCTTTCTGTTTAGGATTGCTTTGGCTGGTTGGGGTCTTTTTGGTTCCATGTAAATTTTAGAATTGTTTTTTCTAATTCTGTGAAAAATGACGTTGGTATTTTGATAGGAATTGCATTGAATCTGTAGATTTCTTTGGACAGTATAGTCATTTTCACAATATTGATTCTTCCAATCCATGAATATGAAATGTGTTTCCATTTGTTTGTGTCATCTATGATTTCTTTCAGCATTGTTTTGTAGTTCTTGCAGAGAGATCTTTCATCTCCTTGGTTAAGTATATTCCTAGACATTTTTTTGCATCTATTATAAAAGAAATTGAATTACTAATTTTATTCTCATTTTGGTTGCTGTTGGTATATAGGAGTGTTACTGACTTGTGTACATTGATTTTGTGGCATGAGACTTTACTGATTGTTTATAAAATCTAAAAATTTTAGAAGAATCTTCAGGGTTTTCTAGGTATCATATCATCAGCAAACAGCCATAGTTTGACTTCCTCTTTTCCAATATGGATGCCCCTTATTTCATTTTCTTGCCTGATTGCTCTGACTAGGACTTCCAGTAATAGGTTAAAAAGAAGTGATAAAAGTGAGCATCCTTGTCTTGTTCCAGTTCTCAAGGGGAATGTTTTCAACTTTTCCCCATTCAGTATGATGTTGGCTGTGGGTTTGTCATATATGGCTTCTATCATTTTGAAATATGTCCCTTCTATGCCTAGTTGTTTTTTTTTTTTTATCATTAAGAGATGCTAGATTTTATCAAATGCTTTTGAATGCCCATACAGTTTTTGTTTTTAATCCTGTTTATATGATGTGTCACATTTATTGATTTGCATATGTTAAACCATTACTGCATCCCTGGGATGAAACCCACTTGATTATGGTATATTATCTTTTGATATGCTGTTAGATTAAGTTTGCCAGTATTTTGTTGAGGATCTTTGCATCTATGTTCATCAGGGATATTAATCTGTAGTTTACTTTTTTGTTATGTCATTTCCCAGTTTTTGTATCAGGTTGCCACTGGCTTCTTAGAATGAGTTGGAGAGGAGTCCCTCTTTCTTAATCTTTTGGAATAGCTTCAGTAGGATTAAAACCAATTCTTCTTTGAATGTCTGGTAGAATTCAGCTGTGAATCCATCTAGCCCTGGGGGTTTTTTGTTAGTAATTTTTGTATTCCTGATTCAATTTTTCACTGCTTGTTTTTGGTCTGTTCAGGGTTTCTATTTCATCCTGATTTAACCTAGAAGAGTTTTGTGTTTCCAGAAATTTATCTATTTTCTATAGATTTTCTATTTTGTATGCATAGAGGTGTTGATAGTAGTCTCCAGTTACCTTTTGCATTTCTGTGGTATTGGTTGTAATGTCTCCATTATCATTTCTAATTGAGCTCATTTAAATCTTTCTCTTCTTGGTCAATCTAGCAAATGGTCTATCAGTTTTGTTTATCTTTGTAAAGACCAAAGTTTTTTCATTAATCTTTTGTATTTTTTGTTAATTTGTTTCAGTTTCATTTAGTTCAGCTCAGGTCTTTGTTATTTATTTTCTCCTACTAGCTCTGGATTTGGTTTGTTTTGGCTTCTGTATTTCGTTGAGAACTAGATGATGTTAGTTTGTCAATTTGCGATTTTTCAGAGTTTTTGATATAGGAATTTAGCACTATAAATTTTCCTTTTAGCACTGCTTTTGCTGTATCCTAGAGGTTTTGATAACTTGAGTCACTGTTACCATTCATTTCAAATTATTTTTAAATTTCCATCTTGAATTCATTGTTAATTCAAAAATCATTCAGCAACATATTGTTTAACTTTCGTGTGTTTTTATAGTTTTGGGGGTTCTTTTTGGAGTTGATTTCTAGTTTCATTTCACTGCAGTCTGAGAAGATACTTGATATAATTTTGACTTTTTAAAATTTATTGAGAATTGTTTTGTGACTTACTATATGGTCTATCTTAGACAATGTTGCATGTGCTAATGAGAAGGATGTATATTCTGCAGTTCTTGGGTCAAGTGTTCTGTAAACACCTGTTAGGTACATTTGTTCTGAGTATAGTTTAAATCCACTGTTTCTTTGTTGACTTTCTACCTCAATGATCTGTCTAGTAATATCAGTGAAGTGTTGAAGTTCCCTACAATTATTTTGTTGCTGTCCATCAAATTTCTTAGGTCTAACAGTAACTGTTTTATGAATCTGGAAGCTCCAGAGTTACACACATACATATATATAGAATTGTAATATCTTCTTGTTTAATTTGTCCTTTTTTCATTCCCTAACGATCTTCTCTGTCTTTTTTTTACTGTTATTTCTTTAAAATCTGTTTTAACTGATATAAGAATAGCTACTCCTGCTCCCTTTTGGTTTTCATTTGCATGAAATATTTTTTGCCACTCATTTATCTGGAGTTCATATAAATATTTATGTGTTAGATAAGTCTGTTGAAGAAGCAAATATTTTGGTTTGTAATTTTGCTATCCATTCTGCCAATCTGTATCTTTTAAGTGAAGCATATAGGCCATTGATGTTCACTGTTAATATTGAGATGAGAGGTTGTGTTCCAGTCATCATGTTAATTGTAACCTTGATACTTTATTAGTTATGTTATTATTTTACATACCCTATGAGTTTTATGCTTTCAAGAGGTACATATCAACTTTCTATTTCAAGATTTAGAGCTCCTTTGACAATTATTCTGTTTCAGGAGGCTAGTGATAGGACCCCAATTCCTTCTGGCTTGTAAGGTTTCTTTTGAGCTGTTCAATTTATTGAACAGTTCCCCACTCTGCACTCCTATATATGACATCTGCCTTTGACACATACTAAGCTTCCATTAATGCCTTGGCTTGTTTCTGGACTCAATGGTATTTGTAAATATGCTCATCTCTGTACCAAGACCACGCTGTCTAAAGTGATACAGCTTCACTGTAAGATCTGATGTCCCTAGCAGGACAAATACTTTCTCTCTACTTTTCTGCTTCAGCTGTATCCTGGCTAAGTGAGAAAGATACAAGCATTTATTGTATTGTTCCACTACATATTTGCATCTATTTTTACACAACTTAACCTATTATAACACAATTATTATTCCTATTAGGCTATAATCTCTTTGAAGGCACTGATCCTATCTCATTTATCTCTTTTTCTTAGAGGGTATAAGATAGTGCCTTATCCATAATAGGGACTCCAGAAATGTTAGCTGAGTGATTATTGGACAAAAACAAATACCATGGGAGAATTGAGTTCTACTCTAAATATATGATCAATGACTAACAGAGTCACCTGGTGAACATACAGGTAAGTTTGGCACTCAATAATTTTTTCTAAGTCCATCATTCATTTCTAAATGGATTATTACCCTTCTCTTGAAAGGCAAAATATTCAAGAGTCTTTTACAAAAATACTGTAGAGAAGGTTAGCAAAATAGACATGAAAGAAGTTTCTCTGCAGTCCTTAATATCTATTCATATTGCCTCTACTGTTTCTAATGTTTCAATAGTAATTCCTCACATTCTTAAAAAACTCAAGTACAATGTTAAATTTAGTTTTCCTATGTTTATGTGCAATTTTAGCTACGTAATTATTGATCCATTCAAAGAATAAATGTTTCACAAATAATATTCCAGGGATGTAGAAAAATCTAATAATAATACTTTTAATTTTTCATAATTCCCTAATACCCTAAATAATCATAGAGGAGGGAGTCACAATGGGCTATTGAAGGGTACTAGGATATTGAAATTCCACTATTATCCTAAGATGCTGGAAATAGAAAGGATGCTAAGCCATTTGGCCACATTTCTCAGATGATCATGATCAGATCCAGAATCTATGCAAACTGTGACAAAATCTATGTGAACATTATTCAGGAATTCTGAAATTATGCAATAGAAGCTTACTTAGAACCCTGTACTTAATGGAAACACTCTTGCTCATATTATCCCTTTGAAAAGCTCTAAAAGAATGCCTAGGATGCTCATCCTTGTCGATGCTTCTCTTCATCTTGGTGTGGTCCTGAATCATAACACATACATGTATAAAATTTAAATAACCTTTGCCACAGCATATTTATAATTTTGGAATGATTTTATTTTATGTAATTCAGACTCTTGAGGAATTCAATACAAATACATAATAAAGGTTAAATCATAAACTGCCATTCTATTCATCAGTCTCCCTATCTGTTAAATGAGAATGCTTTAAGATCCCATAATTCTAACTATGTCTGAATGAGTAGGGCACTTAAAACAGAAGTAGAATTGTCACGTCAAAAATATAATCTTTTTCTAGAATAATTTATCCTGGCAGTTAAATTCCCAACAAGATTTCTGTATACTGTATGGTACCATCAAGTATAATGTCTGAATTATAATGACACTTAGAATGACACATAAACTTCTTGAATATCTATATGATTATTCACATGGAGGCCAAGACGGCTGGATCACTTGAGGTCAGGAGTTAGAAACCAGCCTGTCCAACACGGTGAAACCCTGTCTCTACTAAAAATACAAAATTAGCTGGGCATGGTGGTGCATGTCTGTAATCCCAGCTACTCGGGAGGCTGAAGCAGAAGAATCACTTGAACCTGAGGGGTGGAGGTTGTACTGAGTCAAGATGGTGCCACTGCACTCCAGCCTGTGCAACAAGAGCAAAACTCCATCTCAAAAAGAAAAAATAGCTTAATTCAGGAGGATATATCTCAATGGCCAGTTATTTCAGGTAATCAAGGGAGTATATATTTCAATCAAATGACTCCCACCTCCTAATGCTTATCTAGTTTCTTTAGCTCATGCATATGCCTATATACATTACAAATTGCCTGTTCACATATGTCTAGCTTGATTTTCTCCAAAGCAGAGCTTGAGAAAAGTACTTGGGCACATGTAGCTTACTGGGGAGGTGATCCCAGGTAGCAAGAATGAAGATGTATAGAGTGTGAGACAGGGAAGGAGGAAAAGCTAACAAAGGATGTACTATTGAGGGTTACCCCTATTGGCAACTGGAATTCAATCCCACTGGTGACCCTATGGGGAATTGTATAAGGCATGTGTACAATATGCCTCAGAACTGCTTGTCTCAGAATTACCCTAAAAAGTTTAGGGTGAAGCATTTATTCATAGACTCCCATGTCCATTGGTTGAGGGTCCTTTGTTTCCACTAACTCCCCAACACTTCAGAGCTGCTCTGTGCAACTTGTGCTTTTGATAAAAGCCCTGAGGCAGAAAGCCAGGGAGATACTACCAGTGCTTAAAGAAAGAAGCTGTCAGAGTATGTGGGAATGTCTACCACTGATGTAGCTGAGATGGGACATGGGGTGCCAGAAGCATCTGCTACCTCAGAGTCCAAATGATTGATGCAAAATTATTACCAATTTATGTTTTTCAACAAACAATTTTTACAAAAGCGATTTGAGGGCTCCCTGTACAAAATGAATGGAAATTAATTTTAAAGAGGGAAAAACATTCTTTTAAAAACTCAATTATCCAAGTAATAATGATTGTATCATTATTGCCAAGATGCAAGTGACAAAGAAAAAAGGGACTTCCAATTTTGAACCCTGTGTCTAGTGTGTTATCCAACATCCTGAAAATTGTATTTCCTGAATTTCTTTTTTCCAAATTATGGTAAACATTATTTTTTAATAATTTATGTTTACAAACTACGTATTGGTCTACTACTCTGAAATGAAAAACAGATAGGCAAGAAAGATATTTTATTATTCGACAATGTAGAATATACACTTTCTAGCTCACTGTCAATGTTGTTTTTCACTCTGCTGGTTCCACAGCACATAAAAACAACTCTGAACAGGCTGTTCTTGCTACAAATGATGGATGATGGATGATGTCAACAAGAATATGAAAAGTGCCACACTGGTTTCCAGCTTAATTTTTAACAAATAACTATATAAATACACAGATATGGACCAACATTCCTCTCTAAATTGAAGGCAAACGCTTAAAGTGAGGGAGACAATAATTTGCAACTAACCTTCTTGTATACCATGGAAGAAGGGAAATATATTCCTTGCTCCTAGAAGTGCCAGCAGACAAGTGATTCCAGTATACTACCAACCACAACAAATAACTCTTTTTGATGGGCAGCACATCTTAACACTCTCAAACCCACAGTCCCCAAATTCCAAATGGCAACAATTTGACAAGTATGATCACACAAAAAATTTCTTACCAGTTTCTGCCCAGACAGGACCTCCAGAAGGGCAAGCAGTTTAACACCATCTTTCATGTCTTCAAAAAGATCATCCACCACCATTGGAGGTTTCCGCTGTAAAAGCAAAGAGGAGTAAGTGCAGAAAGTATCTCTTCCCTCTCTGTTTCTCTCTTTCTCTCTCTCTCTCTTTCTCTCTCTGTCTGTCTTTCTGTCTCTGTCTCACCTTTGTTACTTATGGTGGTGAAATTTATAAGAGAAATTTTTATTTATTTTTAATTCTTTATTTTGGTTATAGTTGCCAATTGCCTTTTGATAACTATGAGAAGAAAAACAATCCAGTGGAGATAAAACTCAACATTCAAAAACCTCAGAAGATTTAGTGCTTGAGCCTTACTGTATATACCAGCTTCTTTCTAGAAACTAATTTTTGACAAGGGTAGGATGGTGTGGGATAAGGGAAGGAAAAGAGGGTACTAGCAACCTGAAAGATAAGAGAGATTATAGCAGGACATAAAAGCAGAGCAGGCGCTGCATGGACCAACCTCACAGGTTCACTCTGTGCGAGCCACATTACTGGGGCTTAACAAGGTGCAGTCCTTCTACCAGACATTCTCACCACAGCAACCTCATAGCTCAGTGGCCTGCTGGAGGAGCACTCTTGGCATAGCTAAGGTTGCAGGTTTTAATCTTCCTGTTGGTTAGTTAGCTGTTGTGTTGTGTTTTACAGCCTGATAAATCTAGCAAACCTTCTTTCGGTGCAGCATTGAACTCAAAAGATCATAAGCACAAGAGTATAGACCGAATAGTGCAAATCCATCACCACTGCTGGAAAAATAAGCCAAAGCCTATTTTTAATTCATGGAGCATCTTTTTATTTTTTTATGAAGGTTATTAAAATACTCAATATACTGGAATTCATCGAACATTGAATTAGTGTCTATCTTGGCTCAGGAGAAAGTAAAGAAGCCATCATGCCAATGTTGATGGTCAGAAGAGGGGAGGTGTTCACTGATTTATCACAGAATCAGAATTTGTTTTCAATTTATCATCGGAATTCAAACTCTATAGTTTTCTGATTCCTACTGAATCTTGTTAAAGGCCTAATGCTCAATTTCTAACTTTTACTTGTCTTTCTTTCTTTAAAAAATAATATGTTCTATGTAAGACACTGAACACCAAACGTTTGGATGAAATGTGACTTTTTTCTTCTACCAACTGATATAGAGAGCTTTTATATTTCTCTTATGGCTGCATGAATTATAATGTCTGAATGGTCCAATTCTAATTTAAAATATATTTTTCTCTTGCTATAAAATGAACAGCTGAACACATTTTGCTCTCATGCTGTGAAATGCATGCTCAAAAATAAGTTTTCATTTTTGATTATTCTCTTTTAAATTCCACCATTCATGCTGCTTCTTAATTCTGTAGCAAAAACGTAATAGTGACTTTATATTCTAAGCATATAAATAAAATTAATCAGAATAAAAGCAGTCATCACAAAGAAAACTATTTGGTGCAATAAGAATCAAAATTATTGTATTAGCCATATATGGTCATTAAAAATGCAATCTATCATTCAAAGTATCCATTTGTACCCAAGTTATTTAAATAAAGCAAAACAATGAGGAACAAGTTCATAAATGTTTGATATATTCAGTGAGCAAATGGAAATTAAATTTTTCATGTATTGTTAACCTAAATATGCAAAAAGTAAGGAAAGCAAGGAATTCTCATGAAATATTAAAGATTCCAAGGCATTCATCTGTTCTGATTTTAAAAATACACAGGTGTCTGCCACTTTGAGGAACATATTCTTTTTTTTTCCCCATTTATTTTATTGCATTTTAGGTTTGGGGGTACATGTTCTTTTATCTCACTTCTGCCTCTCTTGTTTTTCTCCTCTATTGCTATTCATGCTGCACACGCTTTCCTTCTCCCTCCAGCTGTTCCCTGCACAAGGCTCCTGGAATTGGCCTTCCAATCAGCAGTGACAACTGAACAGTTCAGCAGCCCACTGGCTCCTTGGCATGGGAGATTTCAGATACTATTCTCTCTCTGATCTGTTCCTACCCAAAACTCTGTGACCAGACTGCCTAGTTCATAAGCCTTTCTCTTTCTTTCTCCTCTCTTCTTCCTAACTGTGGCCATTCACTACTCAATCCTGAGCCCTTTGTTCTTTACAAAATTTTTCTGCTTATACGTGGTTCTTAAATCCAGGTAAGCGACCTCACTTAAACATTGTCAAACATGTGGCAGGCACTTAATATATACTGCTGGCTTGCTGGTTGACTTACTGACTGACTGACTGGCTAAATGAATGAATGAATGTAAATATTGTGTGAAACCAATAAAGAACCTTCATTTACACCAGAATGAAAAAAATGACTAATTACTGGACAAGTTTTGTCATTCCAGTTTGTATAAGGTATTATCTATATATAGCAAACAACTAGGGGGCCTTTACTATGATAACTACCTCACATTTAATTTTTGGAACAATGTTTTAATAGAAAATCTTTCAGCTAAAATGTTTCCCCTGTCACATGTACAAATATTTATACCACCAATATGGTGATTTTGGTAAGACTTGGGTCATAGTGCTGAAGGTCAAAAGGGAGAGTTAGAAATGCAGATAATTGATTGCATCTTGACTTAATGGAAAATAAAGACAGAAATCTCTCAAGCACTTTTCAAGAGCACAATTATCTTTATTTATTAATGGGAAATTGTGATAAGCTCTCTTGTTTTTTGTGCAATGTTCGGGGAAATGATAGTCTCTTTTGGCCTTCCCAGTCCTATTTAGCACATTTTTCCATGGAACCAAGACATATTCAGGCTGAATCTGAGGTGGTTCAAACAGCAGGCCTTCTGACTGGGTGATGGGAGAGGGAGGTGGGAGTGCACAAAAAGTCAAAGCAGTAATTTCTTCTGTGCCAATCCTTCTAGAAGCTTTCTTCAAACCAGATCCAAACTCAAAGTTCTGGCTCCACAGGGTTGCCTAGTCTCAAAAAGTCTATCAACTCAGGGCAAATGCACAGGCCTCTGTTGCTGGAGAGTTGGCCTTGCCTGGCTATAGCCTCGGTTAACTCACGAGTGTAGCAGGCCTCACAAAGTGCTGTCCTCTATTTATCCTCCTACCCCTTTATTTTTCTCACAGGAGCCCCCATGATGACATGCAATGAGATTCATTCCCTTTCTCTTTGGACTTAAAGGAAAGTAAATGTTTCTTCCTGAACCTTATGAAATGTAGGGAAGCTAGTCATCTTTGATGTAATTTTTACTGACCATTTACTATATTTTGGGAAACTTATCCATTCTCTAACATTATGTATGTATGTGTGAATAACTTGTGTCTCTTTACCAGTCAATAGGTATCAGTACGTATTTAACCCTTATCCACCATCTGTTTCATATTTTTATTCATGATAGGATAGTTGTGTTTGCTATGCTGGATGTTAATTTTATGCCCTGAGAAACAATTACATTCCTAATGTGGAAAAGATTGAGAGAATAATTTGATGAAAAAATTGTATCAAAAATAACTATTTGGTGTGTGATATAGTTTGGCTATGTGTTCCCACCACCCAAATCTCATCTCAAATTTAATTCCCATAAACACCACATGCCAAGGGAGGAACCTGCTGGGAGGTGAACTGGATTATGAGGGTGACTTCCCCCATGCTGTTCTCATGATAGTGAGTGAAGTCTCACAAGATCTGATGGTTTTTAAAGTGGCAGGTTTTTCCTGCACTCTCACTTCACTTCCCACCTGCCTTGTGAAGAAGATGCCTGCTTCTCCCTTGCCTTCCACCATGATTGTAAGTTTCCTAAGGCTTCTCCAGCCATGTGAAACTGTGAATCAATTAAACCTCTTTCTTTTATAAATTACCCAGTCTCAAGTATTTTTTATAGCAGTGTGAAAATGGACTAATACAATATGAAATTAAAATTTAAGAAGTTCTCACATTTAAAAATTATATATGAAATGAAAAATGTTGGTGCATAAAGGAATTAGGACAAAATAGTCCTAGTATAGATGACATACAATAAATGAATTCCAACATTTAGTAGGTATTTCTATGGCTTAGATATTTATACATTCAAATTTAGCAGGTGTTTAATAAGAATAAAAGGAAAAATATAATAAAATAGGAAGGGAAGAAAAATGAATGAAATATTGTTAAACATCTAAATGTGCTGAGAGTTAGTATGTGGACTCCCATCTGCTATCTTGTTTAATATGCACAGCTACTAACTATGGGAACACTACCCTCTCTTTAAAAGCAAGGAATCTGAATCTCAGAGACACTAAGTGACTGGGATTTGAGCCCAGGATTTTACACTTTGAGTCACCTTGTTAAAGGGGAAGCTTAGTATAAAAGTGATGGCATTAATATTCATTTTTCCTGAATAATACATAAACTTATAAATGTGATGTTTATTTATTATCAGTAGAAAAAGTATTGACTGATCAGTTGAAGTGCCTGTTACTCTACTAGAAAGACTACCTTTACTAACTTCCAAATGTGGATTTAAGAAAGACTAAAATAGTAATAACAGAAGCACCATATGTACTAACATATCTAATGTATATTGGCATCGACATAAGCCAGCTCAAGTCACATCTGTGCCTCGATTCCCCCAGTGGTTACATTTGTGATACACTGTACTATGTTACATGAGTGACCTGAGCTGCACCCATCATATTTTCTGGTCGGGTCCAGAAGATGTCTGGGGTCACATTGTTCCTTGGCAGTGACCTAGGGACTAGTTTCATCAGGGCATGCTGCTGAAGTCCCAAGAGCCATTCTGACTCTGTCTTTCTCAGAACTGTGTTAGTCAGTGTGTTGGAGGTTCCCAAGAACACTTTCAGGCTTGATGATTCCCTAGAAGGACACAAAACTCAGAAATGCTGCTGTACTCATGGTTACAGCTTACTACAGCAAAAAGATACAGATTTCAATCAGCAAAGCAGAAAGATACATGGAGTGAAGTCCAGGAGAAACTATGCACAGGCTTTCAGAGGTGAGTGACCTCTCCCTTCCAAGTGGAGCCACATAAAGATGGACTTACTTTTCCCAGCAATGACATGTGACAACCCACGTGAAGTGTCCTCAACCAAGGAATCTGGCCCAAGTCTTAGCGTCCAGGGTTTTTACTGGGGAGTCTATAACATAGGCAAGCAGTATCCATGTGACTTAGCTACTCAGACGCCAGCCCTCTCCACACCTTCAACCCCAGCTAAAGAAGTATTAATCCAAATCACATTGTTAACATAAAAAGGTCTGATCAAGGTGGTACAGCATGGCCAAGGCCCCAGGTACACATAAAAACTGAAGTTCACTATAAATATGGTGTGGCTCAAGGTCTCAGGCATAGAAAATCCCTCTCTTAGGGGTGAATATTCCAAGGGCTCAGAGATTACCTCCCAGTAGCCAGCCAGGGTCCATTCTGAAAGACAGGCTCTTCTTTGAAACACAAAATCTGAGCACTGCAGGCCTGCTGAGTTAAGTCTTTCTTGCCCAGTTGGCTTTTTCTTCTTATACGTTAAGACACATAGTATCCTTTCAACAGTTCTTTCTTCTTGGTTAAATCATCTAAAATTAATTTTATTTACTTGCAACAAAATGAGGCACAACTGACATGAGTCTAATTCTTAGTGTATAAACATTATTCTGAGTGTAACAATTTAAATGTCAGTGTTTCCCAATCACATAAGTGACCAAAAGTAAATTTTTTTTTGTTCTGTAAAACAAAAGTGTGTGTTTTCAGAAGAACCTAATTGTATTATTTTTTTTTACTAAAATAGTCCCTCTTTATGTGCAGTTTCAGTTACCTAAGGGTCAACTGTGGTCTGAAAATATTACACAAAAAATCCTAGAAAGAAACAATTCATAAGTTTTAAATTGCACACTATTCTGAGTAGTGTGATGAAATCTTAGGCTGTCTCATTCTATCCTGCCTGGGACATGAATCATCCCCTTGCCCGGGGTATTCATGCTTTCTACTCTACCTGACCCACCTGCTTGTCACTTCATAGTTGTCTAGGTGATCAGATAAACTGCTGAGGTATCACAGTACCTGTGCTCAAGTCATCCTTATTTTACTTAATAATGACCACAAAGTACAAGTGTGGTGATGCTGGCAATTTGAACATGCTGAAGAGATGCTGTAAAGTGCCTCCTTTAAGCAAAAAGATAAAAGTTCTCAATAAGCAAATGAAAACAAATATGAGATTGCTAAGATCCATGGTAAGAATAAATCTTTTATCTGTGAAACTATAAAAAATGGGGAAAAAAGACATGGTAATTTGGCTGTCATACCTTAAGAAAAGTTATGAGCAGTGTAAACGATACATGCTTAGTTAAGATGAAAAATGCTTAAGATTTCATCACATTTGTGGGTAGAAGACATGAACAGAAATGTGTTCTAGTGGACAGTAATAAGGTTCAGTACCATCTGTGGTTTCAGGCATCTACTGGGGATCTTGGGACATGTCCCTTTTGAATGTAGTTTAACTTTCAAATTTTTAAATGTGCTAAAATGCACATAATATAAAATGTACCACATTAACTATTTTAAGTATACAGTTCAGTAGTGTTAAGTATTTGCATATTGTTGTGCAACTGACACTATTTTCATTTTGCAAAATTGAAACTATATATACCCATTAAACAACAATTAGCCATTCCCTCTGCACCTCGGCGCCCGGCAACCACCATTCTATTTTCTTTACAGTGATTTTGACTACTCTCGATACCTCTTACAAGTAGAATCACACAGCATCTGTCATTTTATTACTGGCTTATTTCACTTAGCATAATGTCCCCAAGGTTCACCCATGTTGTAGCAGATGCCAGAATTCCATCCTTTTTAAAGTCTGAATTATATTCCATAGTATGGATATACCACATATTTTGTATCCTTTCATCCATCAATGGATGGATGGATTGTTTCCATTTTCTGGCTATTGTGATTAATGCTACTATGAGCATGAGTGTATCAGTATCTCTTCAAGCCCCTGCTTTCAATTCTTTTGGATATACACCCAGAAGTGGAATTGCTAGACTACATGTTAACTCTATTTTTATTTTTTTAAGAACTGACATACTCTTTTCCATAGTGGCTGCTTTGTGGAAGAACAGAAAGCTACTTTGAAACATTGCTAGCGTATCATCACTTTATGAGGTACAAATTTCCTACCTATCTTCTACAATCTTAGAATCCCTAGTGACCAATATCATTTAGCTAATAAAGTAGATTTTCAGTATTAATAATTTAGTATTTAACAAAGAAAATGGTAAAATCACCTGTCTCATGCCAGGACCATTTAGATCCTCATTTGCTGTCATCCATAATCACCTTTAGTCTTCTAGTAAATGCTTTTTCCTCTTGCAGAAAGAGCTCTCAAAACATTTTGTCATAAAAAAGCTACAACATTTTTCTTTAGAATACTAAACACATACCCTATGGCTTAATCTTTGTGATTGCTGGGTACCTTGTGATACCATTAAAACTGAACCAGAAAATGCCTAGAAGAACAGCACATGCCACAGTTAACTATTGACTTCAGTTGAGGCATAGACGCTATTATGCACAGTCAGGATGCTGAACAGGATGAAGAGTCATGACCTGAGACAGTCACAAAATTTTCTTCTGCACTGCATGTAGGGAGGCCTCAAGGCCAGGTTTGGTTCTCCATGTGCATTCTGCGCACCTTGAAATCTCTGTGCACAGAATGACCCATAACTTCTAGAACTGGATAAACCACTACTTCTGGTTTATACAAGTTTCAGGTAGGAATTATTTCACAGGCTAAGAGACAGTATATGGAGAAAAATTCCCATCCCAGGATCATTCCGGAGTTTTGGCACGTGATGATGATTATCTTCTGGGTGGGAGCAGCAAGTTAAACAACAGTCATGTAGAGGAGTGGAAAGGAAGAGAGGTTAACCAGCAGATATGGAGCAAGTGACCTCCCCAAAGGTTGGCAAGGAGGCCCCACAGTAATATGTCTCAAAATACCAGGGTATCCTTGGACCAGATCAAGGAAATCATGATTATAACTACTGGCAGTAGTCAAATAAAATTAATGTCTAACAGGTTTTGCCATTTAATTCAGAAAATCTAATTGAGTATTTCCAATATCTCCAGAAACAAGGTGTAGTAATTTAAAAACTGTATGTGTAATCTGCTTCTCTTTCACTCCTTTGTAATAGCACTATTGTGATCATTTTCCACTTCTGCTTGGCAAAGGTGGGAAGATTGTTTCCATCCCTTTTTTGTTTCCTGTAACAGATAGAATAATCCTTTCCACTTCCTTATTTAATTTAATTCCCAATACATATTCCAAAGGCACTAACTGCCCTCCAGCTCAGCTTTAAATCTGCTTGGAAAACTCAGCTCTTAATAATTTTCAAATGTAATAAAAGTTTTTTTTACCATATAGTATAAAATAAACGTATTCTCCAAGTTATTTGTTTTATTTGGTACAAGTTGTGGTGACCCTTGACTCCTCTGTTTTGCTCACACTCAATATCTGATCCATCAACACATCTTGTCGGTTTCATTTTCATAATTCTTCTCGTATCCAACCACCTCTCATCACCTCCACTGCCACTATCTTGGTCCAAGTCACTAATACCTTGGCTGGATGGCTTCAATAACCTCTAACTTGTCTCCCTCCTCCTGCCCTTGCTTCCCTTCAGTCTATGTTCAGCAGAAGAGCTTCTTGATCTTCTTTACTGTCCGTCTCCCCTATTAGGATATAAGCTTCATAATAAGAAGATTTTTTTTTCTGTTTTGTTCACTGCTACATTTTCAGCCTAGAATATTCCCTAGCTTATTAAGCAGCATTTAAAAATATTTATTGAATAAATCTATGACAAGTAAAATATATTTCTGGCTGGGTGCGGTGGCTCACGCCTGTAATCCCAGCATTTTGGGAGGCTGAGGGTGGGTGGATTACCTGAGGTCAGGAATTCAAGAGCAGCCTGGCCAACATGGTGAAACCTTGTCTCTACTAAAAATTCAAAAATTAGCTGGGCATGGTGGCAGGCATCTGTAATCCCAGGTACTCAGGAGGCTGAGACAGGAGAACCACTTGAACCTGAGAGGAGGAGATTGCAGTGAGCCGAGGTCACACCACGGAACTCCAGCCTGGGTGACAGAACAAGATTCCATCTCAAAAATAAATAAATAAATAAATAAATAATTTCTAAAGAAGAAACTTTGACAAAGATTAATATTAGCAAAATGTTTATTAATCTGCATAAACTTTGTGAGATCTAGATCTTTGTAAACCATAAGCTAATATATTCTAGGAATAAATTAATAAATGCTATTCATTTTGAAATGGGGATTTTCCTTTGTAATGTTTAAATTGCATATTTGAAAATAACTAATTCATTAGAATGTTTAGGGTTAACAAATTAAAGTGGGTTTATTTTTTCTCTGGCTTTATTGAGATATAATTGACAAATAAAAATTGTATATATTTATGGTACACAAGATGATCTTTTGGTATGTGCATATATCGTGAAATGATTAAATCAAGCTGATCCATCAACCCCCCTCCTTAATGTAGCTTGAGAAAAACAACTAAAAAATTATTTGAGGGGTAAATTATTGCATTTATCTTTTCCTCTTTGCCTCTTTATCTTCCTGTCTGAGTTCATTAATAGTCTCACCAAACTGTGTACAAGGAAACAGATGGGAGCAAAATTCTATTCGGAACATTTCCATGTTATCTTTCAGCACTGCTGGTTGAAAGACAACTAAAGAAGATGAAAGCCACAAGTAAAGTGATATTTTATAACTATAGAGATGTCACTTAAATTCATGATTTGCATAGATTGTTTTTAAAACATGGAAAATCCAAAGTCTTCCCTTTAAAAGAGCTCATACATCTAACTTCGTATTGAAACAAAATGTGCTCTTAATAAAATCTGATATAGGTTGAATTGTGCCTACCCTCCAGAGACATGTTGAAATGTTAACACCCCAAAATACTGAAGAATGTGGCCTTATTTGGAAATAGTCTTTAGAGAGATAATCAAGTTAAAATGAGGTCATTAGCATGGGTCCTAATCCAATAGAACTAGTGGCCTCATACACTGGGGAAATTTGGACACAGACGTACAGAGAGGCAGAGATTGAAGTGATACAGCTACCCAGAGACTTAGAAGGAGCCTGGCCTTTGAGCCTCCGGAACTCTGAGATAACAAATTTCTCACTTTAAGCCACCCAGTACGTGGTACTTTGTTATGGTAATCCTAGCAATTAATAGGGAACCTAAATAATGTTGTATAAATTTTTCTCTGCAGTTTTTCTGAAAAGTGAAAAGATGTTCCTATCATGCCTGAGTTCATCCCAGAGACAGTATTTAAAATGTTCAGTGCCTTCTGTTGATGGTTCCACAAATTTAAGGCTGTCAGAAGGATAAAGGACTGCTCATTGCATATTGAAAATATGCTCCATTTATGGAAACACTAAAATGTGGCTATATGAGACCTATTTTTGCCCAAAGAATTTAGTGACAAGCAATCTATTTATCTCACAGTCAAATATCATAAAGATTGAATCAAAGATATTTAAATAAAAATATTATATTACATTCTATTTGGCAAAATGAGAAAATTTGAAACTCCAAGCATTTGATAATACAAAATGATCAATATAAATATTAAGATTACTTACACATGTCTTATTTAAAAATCTAACTTTTTACAAAGGCTTTTTTAAAAGATTGTTCCTTTGGGTGGCTGAAGTACTAAATAACTATATCGGCCTACAAATCTTACATAAAATTTAGGAATTTTCAAAGTTAAATTTTAAAATGTGAAAAGAACCATTTTTTAACCATAAAATTTAAAATACATTCATCTTAACATAACTTCTTTGCTTAAAAATGCAAGGACTATGCCGTTACACTAAGATATCTGCGGTCATTAAGTGAGAACTCCTTCAAATTGAAGTCCATGCCACCTCTGTCTTCGTCTCTCTGCCTATCTCAAAGTTAGGCACAGCCACAGCCACTTTCCTATTCCCAATGCTAGTCTCAGAGAAGGGGAGATATCTGCTCTGGAACAAACCTGCACCCTCTGCCTGTGGTCTTAATTTCTTTTCTCATCCTGCCTCCTCCGGAACCTTGTTCCTTCAGAAGAATACCATTCCTTGCCTTCTTTTTCCGCCTCTCCCTTTCTACAAGTTCTTGATCGTTCCCTCCTACAGAGGTGCAGGCTCAAGACCACCCTTTATTAAAACAGCTTTACCAAAGCCAATCTTCTGCATAAGCTAATACTCTATCTCATGAACATGTAATGTATATTAAGTGTACTAACATCCTTACCTCTCATTGACTCATCAGCTCACCAGAGTCTAGTTTCTACTACAACATGACCAATCCCAATGGCGGCCAGTGACTTCCCAACTGCCAAATCGAACGGGTTCATCTTTACCAACTAATTTCTCCATCTAAACTGAACTTACTAGCTTTCCCCCCAAGCCTCTTGTATTCTTTGTATCTCTGAGTAATCTTAATCATTTGCTCAGGTCAGAAATCTAGAAGTCATTCTTGACTCCTTCTCTTCCAAGATTCTAATTAATTCCTCAGTTCTATCAGGTCCATTCCTAAACATCTTTTCAATCTATAGACTTTTCTCTACTCTCCCACCACTACTTTAGTCCAAGCTGCCCTCACCTCTCATCTGACTTACTGCAAGTTCACTCCATCTCTAACCTTTCTTGTTCCTGTTCCAATTCTGAGAGAGAGAGATGTTCAGGGTCAGAATGATCATTTTATTACCCTGTCTAAGGTTCTTTCATGTCTTCCACTGCCCATAACATAACGTCCAAACTATTTTAATGACTGGCCTTTGACCAATTCTCAGTTTCCTTTGTTGCCACCATATTCTTGCTCATATGGTTTGACTGTGTCCCCACCCAAATTTCATCTTGAACTGTAGTTCCCATAATCCCCAAGTGTCATGGGAGGAAGCCAGCTGGTGGGAGGTAATTGAATCATGGGGGTAGTTACCCTCATGCTGTTCTTGCAATAGTGAGATCTCACAAGATCTGATGGTTTTAAAAGGGGCTTTTCCCCTTTTGCTTGGCACTTCTCCTTCCTGCCACCATGTGAAGAAGGACATGGTTGCTTCCGCTTCTGCCATGATTGTAAGTTTCCTGAGGCCTCCCCAGCCTTGAGGAACTGTGAGTCAATTCAAGCTCTTTCCTTTATAAATTACCCAGTCTCATGTATGTCCTTATAGCAGTGTGAGAACAGACGGATACACCCAGAATCTACACTTTCAGGTATTTTGAACTTCTCTCCTTCCCTTTCCTGTACCATGCTTTCTACTTCTCCACTTTTGAAAGCATTTGTTCTTTTTCCCACCCAACCCCAGGATCTTTCTCAGGTCCAGCTTAAATGTTTCATCTTCTGAAAGTCTCTGATGCCCTTTTTCAGATTACCTGTGTGGCTGGCCGTGCTTGTCATGTGTTCACTATCGCCCTGCATGTCTCCTGTCATGGACTCATCACATACACTTCATTGTGATGGTCTCCTCTGCTAGAGGATCAGTGCCATGATGGTACAGTCTGTATCTGCCTTTGTTCATCATTGTATCCGCAATCCCTAGCACATAATAGGTGTTTAATAAGTATTTGCTGAATGAATAAATAAATAAACAAATGAAGCATGGGAGGATAACACAATGGATAGTACCTGTTAAGGACTGCAAGTTTGTGGTCTCCCCAAAATTTATATGTTGCAACTTTAACACCAGTGCAATGGTCTTTGGAGGTGGGACCTTTTGGAGGTAATTAGGTTTAGATGAGGTCATGAGGGTGGTCTCCCCACAATAGAATTTATTAGTGTCCTTAATAGGAAGAAGAAGAAGACAACCATCCTATCTGCAATCCAGGAAAAGAACCCTCACCAAGAACTGAATCTGCTGGCATCTTGATCACGGACTTCCAGCCCCCAGAACTATGAGAAATAAATGTTTGCTGTTTAAGCCACCGAGTCTGTGGTATTTCATTAAAGCATGCCAAGCTGACTGACAATGTCCATGCTTAGGAGTCATAGGATTGAAATCTGGCTTTGTCCTTTACTTGCTATGTAACTATGAGCTTATTAATTAACTCTAAGCTTCTGGTTCATAATCTAGAAAATAATAAAAATAATGCATTTTCTTATGTGAGGATTAAATAAATAAGAGATAAAGTTGCTAAGGCACAGTAATTGGTACATGGTAAGAATTTAGAAACACGTTTTATCAATAAATGCTGACAGGCTAGTCATGAGTCAGAAACCTAACTTTGAAAAACCATCACTAAAAATCAATATTGGGCTAATTTAATAAAATACTCCACCTTCTTTCATTAACAGAGCTAACAGAATAGAAAGATACAGGTTTATTCTTGAAAAGTGAGAAAATTACAGGTTTTATGTCTAAAAATGGAGCCCCATCCCTGAAAGAAATTATCAGGTATATGAAATAACAATAACCCACTAATTGTTAATGTTATAGCAACAATTTGCGATTTGCAACGTTTTGCATAATTGGAGAGGCATTAAGACTTCAATTTGAAAATAAACATCAGAAAAGAACAGATAATTATACCCACAAGTTTTAATGATCTACAACTGTGTAGTAGAAATGGCATTAAGAAAAAACACAGAAAACCCTTCGGTTTTTTCTTACTTATAATAAGATTTTTGTTTTAAGAAAAGCATATTTTACATATAATAATAAATGTGAAAAAGAAAAACAAGTATATTAAAAAACAGATTGCAATCTTATTTGTATATTAACTCTTCATACTGCTGTCATAATATTTATAAAGAATTGTTATACTAGAATTAACTGTCATCAGTAAAAGGCTTTGTTTTATTTAATTATAAGTCAAAAGTTTATTAATTTGCAACCAAGAAAAGCAGTTAAGCACAAAAGTAAAACTTCATATTAAAAATACCCCCCAAATTTATCTTCATAAGCATCTTCTGAACATCTCCCAAGGCTCCCAAGACTGAAGGACTTTAGGAGAGAAGGATCAACATTCTTCCTTCTCAACTAAACATCCCAGCTCTTAAACTTGCTACTACCTATTATTAAAGCTATATTTGGAAATGGTAAATTTAACTCATAAATGATTTAGTTGTTAGTTTATCTAAAAACACTCCAAAGCACAGAGCTAGGTATACCAGGATATCCATGCAAAGAAACATCAAATATGAAAGATGAGACAAGCTCATTACCTCCATCATTCCAGGGTTCAGTTCCAACCCCTAACTGTTAAAAACTTTGAAGGGTGTTTTAATAGTGCATGGAAATAGGGATTCTTAGAACTTCTTAGAGTATATTAAAACCATAATTGTGCATATCTGTTTATATTTATCCTTCCAGAAATTTATCCTAAGAAGAAAATATCACGTGAGTGCTCAAAGATGTATGTCCAGGACTTTTACTCTAGTATTTGATATAATATGAAACAGCTGAAAACCACCTAAATAATCCTCAAAAGGTAACTGGCTAACTCATCACAGATAAATATGAAAGTTTAATTAGCCATTATATAATTACACAGTTCTATATATTGTCATGGATTGATGGGTGAAATAGAAGCTCCAGAACAATATCCTATAAAATCATTTATATGAAACCATGTGTAGAAAAATGTTGACCAATATCTTAATGATGACTGTACCTGGATTATGTAATTTAAGATTACTTTTACTTTTTTTACACTTTCTAAAATTTCATCATTATTTACAATTATATAACCTCAACACTATAAAAATAACTCTATTTTCATATTGAAAAAAAAAATCTTTTCCTCAACTGATGACAATTCTGTAGTACAAGTAGTGGCCAGGTGGCACCAACTGAGGCTTGAAAAAATAAGCACCCACGTCATCATTCTTATGTATCCACTGCCTTTTTACAGAGTAGATTCTGGAGCAACTACTGGGCCAAATTTCCATCTTGCCAAAGTGGTTTGTGGGAAGAGAGCATAGGAAAGATGACCCAAGTTTATATTGCATTTAGACAGGTCACTCTAGTCTTCTTTCATAGCTGGATTGTGAGTATATTAAAATCATAATTGTGCACATCTATTGACTACCCACTTCTAGAAATTTATCCTAAGAAGAAAATATCATATGAGTGCTCAAAAGATGCATGTCCAGGACTTTTACTGTAGTATTTGATATAATATGAAACAACTGGAAACCACCTAAATAACCCTCAACAGGCCTGGGAAAGCGTTTTACCAATTTTTACCTGTCTTCAAAGGCTAGCATAGACACAAAGTAAGCAATGAGTCTGTCAAATGGGAGTAAAATAAACTGTCATGCTTTGTTTGCTTCTGCACTATCAAAATGGCTTTGGGGAAGCCCCTGATCAAAACCTGTTTATAGGGTTGTGCTTTACATACTACAGGCACCATTCTCAGCAAAAGTGAGGAGAAAAAATGGGAAGATAAAATTGTTTTATCGTCTAATTCATTTAACCAATTATTTTCTTGATGGAAGAGTCAAAATAACTCCAACTATATAATAATATAGGCTGTTCCTTTAAAAGTTATCAGTGAATCCTCTAACTGAATTCAGACACAATTGTCCTGTCATCTGAATCTATTTTTACAAATGTGGTATCTCCTGGTTTGCTTATTTTTTATCAGCAGTACAATAAATTAATTGTATTATACTATATCAAGACTAATATTTATTTTACATTAGCATTAATGTTCAGACATTAATATATATGTATTATATATGTATATGTAATATATATGTATATTTTTATCAGCAGTACAATAAATTAATTGTATTATACTATATCAAGACTAATATTTATTTTATATTAGCATTAATGTTCAGACATTAATGTATATATGTATATATTATACATATATGTGTATATATCCATATTATGTATATATATGTATATGTGTATATATATATATACACACATATACATATATATGTATATGTGTG
>NW_022437045.1:4578250-4667156 GCF_009761245.1 Sapajus apella | reverse complement strand
GAGAGAGAGAGAGAGAGAGAGAGAGAGAGAGAGAGAGAGACTATGGTAAATGGGGTTGCATCCTTGATTTGGCTTTCAGCTTACACATTACTGGTGTATAGAAATGCTACAGAATTTTATACATTGATTTTGTATCCTGGGAGGGGGAATGGGTTGAAAAACTACCTATTGAGTACGTGGTCACTAACCAGGTGACAGATCATTCATACACAGAACTCACGACAATTTACTCATGTAACAAACCTGTGCAAGTAGTCCCTGAACCTAAAATAAAAGTTGAAAAGAAAGAGCTGAAAGCCACAGAGAGGGGTGTAGTTTAATATTTTCAAAAGAAGACGCAACTCTTATCCACCCACCAGCATGTGCTGAGTGTCAGCTGTTCGCAAAATAGTAAACACTATGTTGTGGGGGACATAAACAATATACAATTTCAATTCTTCACCCTTTGAGGGATGATACTCAAATCTCTGTCTCTGTCTCTGACCTTGCCTGTGCTTCAGCCCAGACCTTGCCTGTGCTTCAGCCCAGAAGATTTGCTTGTCTACTAGAATGCAAAGCCCATGAGGACAGCAACTTGGTTCCCAAAGCCTACAAGTATGACCAAGAAGAATGAATGAGTGAAGAAAATAAACACAAAACCTTTTAATTTGCAGACATTTTGAATCTATCTATAAAACTGATGGAATACATTACATCTAACGTATTTTAAATATGCTTTTTAATTTTCAAGCGTATATCAAAAACAAATCAGCATAAAAATAAGTAACGCTTCCTATATACCAGGTACTGACTTTTAGATAAACCAATCACTTTATATTTTAATTATCCTTTATTATTATAAATCACATATAATATTATGTATGCATTAATCCATTAATTCTTGTCACAGATCTATGAGCAGGAACTATTATAATGTCCAATTTACACACAAAACTGTCAAGACACAGAGAAGTTAAGTATTTTACCAAGGTCATCCAGGGGCAGAGCCAAGTTTCAGACTTCAGAAATCCACTAGTTTACTATGCCATTATACTGTCACTCAAAGGTAGCATAAAAATTACCACATTCATCTATCAAGTATTAATCTCATGAAAATTATAAACCTATAGTTCAATTTTTTTGACCTGAGAATCTTTAGATTGTATAAATAAAGTTAGGTGGCAGCAAAATGATCTTAACTAATCAAGGTAGGTTTGATAGAATTTTGAACTTTATAATGCGTGAAATCCAATTCTAAGCCTAAAATAGACACAGTTACATTATATGTAAATTTTTTACGCTCAACTTGAGATTATACATTCTTTTATTAGCATCACAAAATGTCACTGTTTAAAAATGTTAATATAAATTGGCATAATATGTTAATACATACTGTTATAAATTTAAATATATAATCTATTGATATTACTTCTTAATATAAACTGTTACATTTTCACTAATATAACCTTTAATGAAACAATAATGGTATTGTAACAATTTCAGCTGAGTCTATATTTAGGCTTCAGCTAAGTGGTCTTTTTAGAAAGCTCAAATTATCTTTGTTGTAGCACACCATGCATTTAAATGTCAAATTCTTTACATGTTTCTTTTTTTACTATGGTTGCAAAAGCAGATTTTATTAAGTCTTACAATTCACTTTTTGTATTATCAGACATAGCTGAATTTGAAGTAAATATTTTTCTAATTTTACATACTATTTTCTTAAAAGAAAAAAATTAAATTTAATTATTCATGAAACCCTCATTTTTGACATAAAAGTTGAAAAATTTAATCCAAGATTTGGTAGTTATATCTGATACCAACAACGTAAGATGTTTAATTTGTGGAAGTAACAGAAACATGAAACGAATGTCTACCAACTTGTGTTATAAATTTAACGAACAATAACATTTCTTTTTAATGCTGTTGACAAGGAACCAAATGAACCTGCATGGCTAGGTCTATGAAGCTCCTAAGTATAGTCATGCACTGCATACTGATTTTTTTGGCCAATGATGAACCTCATATATGACAGTGGTACCATAAGATTATAAACAAAACTGAAAAATTCCTATTGTTTAGTGACATCCTGCCATTGTAGGGCAACCCATTGCCATTTCTATATTTAAACATGCTCAGATACACAAAATATTTACCATTGTGCTACAATTGCTTATGATATTCAGTACAGTCACATGCTGTACAAGTTTGTAGCTTAGGAGCAATAAGCTATATTGTGTAGCCTAGATGTGTAATAGTCTATACCTTCTAGGTTTGTGCAAGTACACTCTACACTGTCCCACAACAATGAATTCACCTAGAAGACACATTTCTCAGAATATCGCTCCATCATTAAGCTACATGTGACTTTATATGTCATTATATTTAATGAACTTAAACAAATTTACAAGAGAAAAACAACTCCATCAAAAAGTGGGTGAAGGATATGAACAGACACTTTTCAAAAGAAGACATGAAAAACAACTCCATCAAAAAGTGGGTGAAGGATATGAACAGGCACTTTTCAGAAGAAGACATTTATGCAGCCAACAAACTGCTCATAAAAATGCTCATCATCACTGGTCATTAGAGAAATATAAATCAAATCCACATTGAGATACCATCATACCAGTTAGAATGGCGATCATTAAAAATTCTGGAGACGACAGATGCTGGAGAGGATGTGGAGAAACAGGAATGCTTTTACACTGCTGGTGGGAATGTAAATTAGTTCAACCATTGTGGAAGACAGTGTTTCAAATCCTCAAATATCTAGAACTAGAAATACCATTTGACCCAGCAATCCCATTACTGGGTATATACCCAAAGGATTATAAATTGTTCTATTATAAAGACACATGTACACGTATATTTATTGCAGCACTGTATACAATAGCAAAGACTTGGAACCAACCAAAATGCCCATCAACAGTAGACTGGATAAAGAAAACATGGTACATATACACCATGGAGTACTATAGGGCCATAGAAAAGGATGAGTTCAGCTGGGTGCTGTGGCTCACGCCTGTAATCCCAGCATTTTGGGAGGCCAAGATGGGTGTATCACGAGGTCAAGAGTTCAAGACCAGCCTGGCCAAGATGTTGAAACCCTGTCTCTACTAAGACTACAAAAATTAGCTGGGTGCAGTGGCAGGCACCTGTGATCCCAGCTGCTTGGGAGGCTGAGGCAGGAGAATTGCCTGAACCTGGGTGGCAGAGGTTGCAGTGAGCCAAGATCACACCACTGCAATCCAGTGTGGGCAGCAGAGTGAGATTCCGTTTAAAAAAAAAAAAAAAAAAGTATGAGTTCATGTCTTTTGTAGGGACATGGATGAAGTTGGAAACTATCATTCTCAGAAAACTGACACAAGGACAGAAAACCAAACACCACATGTTCTCACTCACAAGTGGGTGTTTAGCAATGAGAACACATGATCACAGGGAGGGGAACATCACACACTGGGGCCTGTGGGGGGGGTGGGAGGGCTAGGGGCGGGATAGCAGGGGGTGGGGGAATTGGGGAGGGATAACATTAGGAGAAATGCCTAAGGCAGGTGATGGGGGATGGATGCAGAAAACCACAAGGCACTGTATACCTATGTAACAAATCTGCAAGATGAGCACATGTAACCCAGAACTTAAAGTATAGGAACAACAAATAAATAAATAAATAGAAAACAGTTTAAATATATTTAACTAGTAACAACTTTATTAATAATTTTTCTGTCTTCAGCTTTTCTGCTTGAGAAGAGTTGTGAAAATTAAAACCAATTGCTAATGCATCGTAAAATGGATGAGATGACAGCAGCGTCAGGGTAGAGAGGTGGGGCTGGGGAATCCACATTACAAAGTGGGTGTTGCACAGCTGTGATGGGCTCTGATCTAAGACCAGTTTTTGGTGTAGGTGATTATTACTGGGTAGAATTGGTTCGAATTCTCCTTCTCTCTTATAACTTAAATCATAACTAGTTCCTAAAGGCCCGATTGTGTAACATTAAAAGCAATAACCACAAATGAGTTCCAAAAACTTTCTGGGTCCTTCATCCTTGAGGCTCACATTGCTTGTCCTATTTCAAAAGCAGTTGGTCCTACAGACCTCAGGAATTGCCGTCTATGAGACTTTATAAAAACCTAGCTCTGGGTAATATTATAAGGTAATATCCCTTCGTAGAAATGAGCAAAAAAAATAAAGGGTTCCAGCTCAGATATTCAATTTCTATATTTCTTTGCTCATTTTCAGATATTTTCTCAGTGTTTTTCCATTTCAGGGCAAGATCATGACACACCACAGATGCCCAAATGAGGCCCAATTTAGCAACTGTGATTCCATTTGACTACAAAGGGGAAAACAGCAGCAAAGGCATACGGTGACAATGTAATGATAAACAAACTATCACAACTGATGCTAGTTCATGGTTTTCTTCCTGTTGAGTCATAGTAATAATCACCTGCTGATACTGCACAACTGTGGTTTACTCTAGGTGAGGTGATTTAAGCACCTCGAAGCAAAAAAACCATAATAAAATGTGGCTTGGGTTATTGTGCAGCCATTGCAGTCGATCACAAATAATATATTGACTAGAGACATGTTAACTACGCTTTTGATTTTACCATACACAACAAATTTACCAAATAATATATGATGCAAAACTGTGTCACAGGGTCCCATAACCACTAACTTTTAAATAGGTTTACTAAATTACAAAATTATTAAAATAAATGACAATATCCACTTCACTGATGGTATGTTTAAAATTTGGACAGTAAATTAAATTAGTATATTTTAATATGCTGAATAAAGTATTCTATAATAATTTCCGAGCAATATAGCGCTTCATATATCAGTATTACATAATAATGCATAATGTATTTTCATCAAAATCATAAAATATCATAAAGAGCAAAATAGTAAATTTCTAGAGGTATCCAGCTGTAATTAATATCCCATTTAATATTTATATACCAAGAAAAGTCTGGGTGCTGTGACTTTGGGAGGCTGAGGTAGGTGGATCACCTGAAGTCAAGAGTTTGAGACTAGCTTGGCCAACATGGTGAAACCCTGTCTCTATGAATAATACAAAAATTAGCCAGCCGTCGTGGTAAGCGCCTGTAAACCCAGCTACTCGGGAGGCTAAGGCAGGAGAATTGTTTGAACCTGGGAGGCAGAGGTTGCAGTGAGCCGAGACCACGCCACTGTACTCTAGCCCAGGCAACAGAGTGAAACTGTGTCTCAAAAATAAATAAGTTAATTCATAATATGTAGATATATATATATATATATATATATATATGCATGATATTGCAATCTCTGGCAAAAATAAATAAATAAATAAATAAATAGTACCATGCATTGATACATTTGCAGGAACTTGCAATAGGTTTTGATGAACCTTTTTTAATTTTTTTGCAGATTATTATTATGTCTGGTAGGTTTCTTTAATGATGATAGTTTAAATAAAATCTTAAGGATTTAAATTATCTAAAAATGTAAATGTTAATTTAAAACAAATCACACATTTAAAATCACATCATTCCTGGCAGTAACTAATAAAGATTTTCCATCATTTTCAATGCAGGCAAATTTACCTCGATAAAATGTTGGAATGAAATTGAAAAAACGGACATATGCTGATTGAACTGCTTCCTGCAACCAAATGATGCGACTACAAAGAGGAAAACAACAGCAAAGGTATATGGTGCCAACATAATGATTATTGATTACCAGCCACAGTCAAATTGCTTGACTTGGGATCAGAATTAAATTATCTTGATTGCTTATCTACAATTACTAAAATCATCAGTAACTTTATTATATATGAATAGAGTCTAAAGTATATTGAATAGTCCAACACAATAAAATGAACAATTTATAGGTGCTTATAACTACTCAATGTTAAGATATTAAAATTGAATATATAAACGAAAAACATTTACAGGATCAGGCTGTGGCAGATTTCATAATACAACCATAAATTCTTCCCATCCTGGTCAGCATATCATTTGCAATGTGATTTTATTGCCCCTTCTCTTAGGAGGTGATCTCATTTCCCCATACCTTGAGTCTGGGCTGGCTTTGAGACCTGCATTGATCAATAATAGGACAGAAGTGATTTTAAGTGGCATCTGAGGCTGGGCCTTGAGAGGACTTGAAATTCCACGTTGGCTATACTGGAATTCAATTCTGCTCTTAGGGCACTACATAAGGAAGCGGGTCTAGGATCCTCATGAATAAGTCACTTGGAGGAGAATGGAGGCGCCTCAGATGGCAGCCAGCAACAGCTGCCTGACACGTGAGTGAGCTGCCCTGGACCTGCCCTGGGCCCATTCACATGGCTGCATGATCCTCCAGCTTTATGTAGCCATGTGAATGGGCCCAGGCACAGCTGGCAGAAGAAACACCCAGCCCACCCACAGAAACATGAGAAATCCTAAACTGTTGTTGCTCCATGCCACTAAGATCTGGTGGTGGTTTGCTACACAGGAAAGGCTAACCAAAACGGAAATTGCTACCAGGAGTGTGGGGTTGTTCTAACAAAGATCTAAAACATATGGTGTGGCCTTGGGACCAGATAGGGGAAGGAGATTGGAAGGATACAAAGAAACTATTAGTGAAGGCTGAATGAGCAGTGAGGGAACTGCCATCGGAAATTGGAGAAAGAGCTGTACATATTTTTTTATTATATATTCTGTCACCTGCTGTAACTCAAACTCATGATTCTGGTTTGGGAGATTTCCTTGCAGAATGCTGTAAGTGTCAACTGGCTTCTTTTACCTACACATTATAAGGTGCTGAAAGAGAGAGAAATGGGCTGTTTCATTTGCAGGCACAAGGCAGAGGAAACATGGAAGTCTAGGATATGATGGATTGAAAAATAAGATGTTTTGTTATTCCTAGCCTTTCCAGAAAAGATTTGCAAAGTAAGAGAAAACTTCAGGGTAACAGCAAATCAAAGGTATGATTATTGTTGAAAACTCAGAAAGAGGTGGACTTGTTTAGAGTCCACATATAAGTGAGATCACACAGTACCTTTCTTTCTGTATCTGGCTTATTGAATTTCACATAATGTCCTTCAGGTTCATACACGTCATTGCAAATGGTAGCATGTCCTTATTTTTTATGGAGGAATATTCAATTGTATGTGTGTGCATCACATTTTCTTTTTCTATTCATCTGTCATCATGAATGTGTTAATTAACTTGATTGTGGTAATCATTTCATAATTTATATGTATATCAAATCATCACACTGTACACCTTAACTATATATAATTTATATTCATCAATTATACCTCAATAAGGCTGGGGAAAAAAGAGCATTTGGAAAGATTTAAGGTAGTGCCTAGTTGACCTTTTCAGCTAGACAAACCAGCTTCTAAGCATCTTAAGGACATAGCCCACAGCAGCCTCATATGTGTCCAAAGTTTGTTTCAAAGTTCAGATTTTGGGGCCACAGAATGCACTACAGATAAGTTTTTAGGAAGCTAGCTTTCACTGAAGGCACAGCACCATTCAAAATGAACAAGAGATTTTGGAGCCACAACTTTGTGTGGCCAGGAAGAAGGCTAAGAAAACTATCAGTCACAATCATGAGCCATTTCTTACCAAGATAACAAGGAACATGTCTTGCTACCGGACGAAAAGAACTGGCCACGTGTGCCTCAATGGATTTCAGAATTGCTGGACCACAACTGTTTCCTCCTTTCCATTCTCTCACTCCTTAGACAGAAGAATCTATTGCAATGACCCCACTCCTGCCTCATCACTGCATGTTGAAGAAGTGGGGAACAGGTAACTTCTCTTCTTAGTTTCCAGGTGTGAGGATTGAGAGAAATCTCACCTGAAGAACCTCATCTCTACCTGGACCAGATGCAAATGATGCAACACTGGACTTGGACCTTGATGCCAAACTGAGAGCTGGAGGAGACTTTTGATGCCTTGAGAGCAGATGAATGTATTCTCCATGCAGGAAGAAAAGAAACAGTAGTGATCAGAAGACAGATTTTATATTATGGCCATAAAATCCTCTGGTCCAACTATGCATCCTCCTTTGTATGGTGACTTTGTCCTTCCTCCCATCCAGGGGTAGAATCAATTTCCCTTCCCCTTGAATCTGATCTTGTATGGTACTTGCTTTAATTAATAATGCAGCAGAAACAAGTTTATGTCATCTGATTTCTAGGCCATAAGAGTTTGTGCAGTCTCTGTTTTAGCTGTCCTGGATCTCCATCCTAAAACCACTGTGCAAGAAAGCAGATTATATTAGAAGATGTTTCCATGTGGGAAGAATTCAGAGGTCCCATGTGTTAGCTAGAACTAACCACCAGACACATGAATGAGGTCACCTTGGATCTTCTAGCTCAGTCAACCCTGCAGATGAACTCAGCCATAGGTGAACCCAGGTGAAGTCAACAAACTGAGGTCTAAGGCTGATGTGTCTGATCCCTCCTCTCTCCCACATCCATACATACTTGATTACAAATTCCTTGTAGAAAGAAAGCATTTTTCTCAACATCATATTCCTAAAGATCATATATGTGTCCTTATGAAACCATCGATATTTAACTGTGAACTAACCAGCAAATCCACATATTGTCAGAAAGAATGAACTGTGATTGGACTAAGCCACAGAATTTTGGAGCAGTTTGTTACGCAGCAAAGGCTAACTGAAATAAAGGCATTTATGTATGGTGGGCGCTTGGTGGGAGGGCCCTTCTTCTACTCACTCACTCTGTTTTCCGCAGTGAAAAGATTCTAGGCTTACTTGTTTGGGCCTATCTCTTAGGCTTTTCATGTTCTAATCAGACAAGTAATGGATGAAAAATGCAAAGAATAGGGCAACTAAAGTTACTCTGCATGAGTTCTGACATGGATGGATGGGAAGGGTCAGAGGAGGGGAGGAGAGAAAATTAATAGCTATCTACAGCCGTGGGCTTGAGGGAAAAGATGAGTTAAGAGAATTTTTAGGGAGTCTTGCCTGTGTTGAGTCTTCTAATGACTGCTTCAAATTGTTTTTTTCAAGTGAATGTCAGTAAAAACTAACATTGTTCTTAAGACTTTGGGAACTGGAGTTGCATTTCTTTTGTATTTAAAACCAGTGGCTAGATCAAAATAACCCAATTTCATTAAAGTTACATTTGCAAAATGTAATACCATTTCACTTTAAAGCTAAGGCAGATGGGATGAAAGGAATAGAAGTATCTCAATTCCGAAGTTCGAGTTTCTTTTTTTTTTTTTTTTCCCATTTATTTATTTTATTGCATTTTAGGTTTTGGGGTACATGTGAAGAACATGCAAAATTGTTGCATAGGAACACACATGGCAGTGTGATTTGCTGCCTTCCTCCCCATCACCTACATCTGGCATTTCTCCCCCTGTCATCCCTCCACAGCTTCCCACCCCCCACCCTCCCTCCCCTATTTCCCCCCAACTGACCCCAGTGTGTAGTGCTCCCCTCCCAGTGTCCATGTGTTCTCATTGTTCAACACCCGCCTATGAGTGAGAACATGCGGTGTTTGATCCTCTGCTCTTCTGTCAGTTTGCTGAGAATGATGGTTTCCAGTTTCTTAACCTCAGCAATATTGACATTTTGGGCAAGATGATTTTTTGTCGTGGGAATCTGTCTTCTGCATTAGAGGATGTCTAGCAACATCGTGGGCCTTTACACATTAAATGCCAGCAGCACTCTGCACCCTAGTCTGACAATCAAAGGTATCTTCAGATGTTGCCAAATTTCTGCTGGGGGGTTAAAAACAACCCAGTTGACAACCTCTACCTAAACTTTTCATTTATGTGTGACAATGGGAATAAGCCAGTGTAAACTTCTGAAAACATGTATAACATCACAATGACTATCAGTGTTTAAAATGAATTATTATTGTCCAATACATAGCTCCAAAAAGTTATTCTCATTGGGCTATTAACATGATTTATGTTTATTTAGGCAGAAATCCTTTACTGTGAGATATATCTATTTGAAAAGTGACAAAATACAGTAAATCTAAGACTTTAGCTGAAAGGTTATATAGAAATTACACAATTTGGGCTGCACACAGTGGCTCACACCTGTAATCCCAGCACTTTGGGAGGTCAGGAGATCAAGACCATCCTGGCTAACATGGTGAAACCCCGTCTATACTAAAAACACAAAAAATTAGCTGGGTGTGGTGGCACGTGCTTGTAGTCCTAGCTATTTGGGAGGCTGAGGCAGGAGACTTGCTTAAATCCGGGAGGCAGAGGTTGCAGTGAGCTAAGATTTTGCCACTTCACTCCAGCTTGGGCCACAGAGCAAGATGCTGTCTCAAAAAAAAAAAAGAAGAAGAAAGAAGAAAGAAGAAAGAAGAAGAAGAAGAAGAAGAAAAGAAAAGAAATTACACAATTTTTCCAAAATGAATGGAAATATGATGTCTGAAATTATGTCATTCAAATATGGAAAGTTTGACCTTATGTGGTAGGAAGGTGTGGGTGGGAGAGGGTGTATAGATCCTGATACTGTGTTTGGTTTATCTTATAATTCTAAACCTCTAAAAATAATTTTAGAACTATGTAAAGCAAAATATATTTTTAAAAAATTTAAAAATCTCAAAATTTTAATGTATTTGTCACAGTGGTGGCAGTTATATAAGGACACATATATTAGACAATGTGCTAGGCACTGGGTTGGTTTCTAGAATGACAACAATGTAGAAATGCTTTCATCTCATGAAGAATTTGTCATCTCATATGTATCAGGGTGTAGGAGAGAGGAGGGGACAGATGCATCAGCCTTGAAGCCATGGATGGGCCTCAATTTTGTAACTTTGTAGTAAATAATTTGGTAGCAAAAAACTGATTTGAATTGAGAAAAGGCTATTTATATAGTCTTTTATTATTCCATTTAATGTGAAAATTCATACTTTTCTCTGCATTTTTTTTTTTTTTTTTTTTTTGAGACGAAGTCTCACCCTGTTGCCAGGCTGGAGTGCAGTGTTGCACTCTCAGCTCACTGCAGCCTCTGCCTCCTGGGTTCAAGTGATTTTCCCTCCTCAGCCTACTGAGTAGCTGGGACTACAGGTGTGCACCACCACGCCCAACAAATTTTTGTACTTTTAGTAGAGTATTGGCCAGGATGGTCTCGATCCCTTGACCTAGTGATGCCCCTGCCTTGGCCTCCCGAATTGCTGGGATTAGAAATATTGTCTTTTGATTGCAAGGTGCTGCCACAGACCTTGATTGAGCATGAACCATAATAAATAGTATGTGCACAGTGTTACATTTCTAAAATCCAAAAGATTCTGAGTTTGAAAACAAAGTTGGGGTCCCTGGACTTTCGGATAAAGGATTGTGTGAATAACACAGAAGTGCAGGGATGGCGCTGTAAAAATTACTCCAGAGTAATCATTAGAGTCCAATACTCCAAAGTAATAATCACAATAGAGAGAATGAAGCAATCAATACAATGAGTAGGAAAATGGCACAGCTTACTGTGGCACTTCTAACCTTTGAGTTCTAAATCAAGACCACATTAGAATAGTTTCAAGAAGAACTTTGGTGGGTTTTTCCCTGACACCTTTTTCTTCCTCTGTTTATGGATATCATGTTGCAGAAGACAATGATCAGATAGTAAAGTAATGAAAATACCTTTGACCTTATATCTGTATAGATCTTGAATGTATTCATATTTTATGTGTATTTCTCATTTTGGTTCTCAAAAATAACCTGCCACGTACACAAAGAACATCATTAACTCAGATGTGAACAAGGAAACTAAAGAATAGTGGGGGTGAGGGAATATGCCCAAAATCTAGAAACTGGAATGGAGGCTGAAGAGTTGCAGAATCATGACTAGTATTTAGGTATTCAGACTCTTACCCTATCCTAATCTTGACCAGATTGATCTGCTGATTATTTGATTCACTTATTTAATAAATTCCACTGTGCCCCTCATGTGTACCAGCTGTTCTACTGACCAGCTGTGGATGCAAGCCAAGAGGATGAGTTTGGTCCCT
Source organism: Sapajus apella (assembly GCF_009761245.1). Lineage (NCBI taxonomy): Eukaryota > Metazoa > Chordata > Mammalia > Primates > Cebidae > Sapajus > Sapajus apella. Next base: position 4,655,193 of record NW_022437045.1, on the reverse strand, counting down.
GAGAGTCTGGGGGGAGAACTGCAGTCAAAATGCATTACACCACAGTCCAGGTTTTGCAAATGCAGAGAAAAGTTAAGAACAGTGACATGAAATGTATTAGTAGATTTGAAAAATATCACTGCTACATGATTAAAGATTATTATTGTGAAAAACATGAAAGCCTACCCTGCTACTGTTTGCTACAATGGAAGCCAAGGAGAAAATGCTGCATTTACATCTAAGAATTTTCCTACCGAATTACATATAAAGGTTTATGTTAATGAAAACACAAAGACAACTGATCTCTTGCAGGAAGCGTTATTTCCAAACAGAGAGCACAGAAACTTTGAGAAGGACTTAAAGCTGAGGCTGGACAAACTTGCCACATGTAGCCAGCTCCCTCCTGTAAAATGTGGTATCTCTGCTTTTGCAAGAAAGCCACCAAAACTATGAAATATTTTCCTGTTATGGGCTCTTATCAATACCGGGGCAACAGAAAGAAAGGGAGTCTTAAAAAATGTCCTAAAATGCTACCTTCAAAAAACCACTGTATTTTAATATGTAACTGTATTTCAATACTAAGAGTTTCATCCATTCAAAATACATTGTTTTGTGTGGAATGGGGAAAAGGGGGGAGAAAAGCTGGTCACACTGTTCATATATTTTACATCCAATATTTAGTCTAGACAATGTTTAAAAACCTACAGTTCTCTCAGATAAACATGACTGTTCCCAGAGAGGGTTTTCAAAGTTTCATTGTTGTTTTTCATCAAATTACTGCTCTTTATCTTAAATAGGTTCAGGGTTACAATTTTACATTTTCATATTTTAGGATTTTGCATTTCAAATTGCTGCTAATATTATTTTGTATTCTCACTCTGTGAGTCAAATGTTCCTACTCTCTGTCTCCCTCTCTCTCTCTCTCTCTCATAATACACATATTTATCATATAAATATTATTTATATTTAATTATATTTAAAATAAGATAAATATATTTATATATTTACAAATTTATATTTATATTATATATTTATACATTTATATTTAAATATTATTTTATCAATATCCAAGCACTGATACAATAATTTGACACAATTTCCCTTATATTTTATACTTCCTGTACCCTTGAGAAAATGTAAAGAGAGCTACAGTTTTAACAGCAAAACTCATAAATCTTAGATTGAGATGAAATGAAAAACAGCAACAGCCTAAAAGAGTCAGTCTGAGAAATAAGGTCAAATCATAGAGTTTGAAGAGCCAGTGTTGGAAATTCCAATCTCAAATTCAATCCCCAGCTTGTAATTCAATTAGCCTCTTGGAAGAACTGCACTCAGTGGTTAATCCTGCACAGAGCGCCAGGTGGCGCTGTAGCTTTTGGCTGCTTTGGATCTAGAGTGGTATTAGTGACCTTCCTCATGATGGAAGATCCTCTGGATCTCAGAACCTGTGGCCACCATGGCAGCTGCAGGGACTTCCACATGAGACAGCAGCTGGTGGGTGTCACAAATAAATTTCCTGAGTGTCAATCCAATCTCAGATGCTCAAGCTTATTTGTATAACAATGTATAATTTTAAAGTTTATTTTTAATAATAAAAATCTATCTTCTATTTAGAACGTATGTGGCAGGCATATATTGCATATATTCACCACACATGTTATCTAATTAAAACTTTGCAATAACCCTATGAGGAAATATCCTCCACCCTCACCAATTTTACATGTAAGGAGACTTCATCAACGTGGTGAGGGTGGAGGAAATTGGTGAGGGTTGCAAATGAGGTTCATCAACTCGCCTGAGGTGACACAAACACTAAATGCAGAGCGTGGATATCTGTCACCTCCAAAGCCTATACCTTCAATCACTTCATTCTACTCTCATGTCCAAATTGCCCACTGGGGTTTCTAGAATACCTTTATATATCACATCTGATCTGGAGACAGGCAATGTAGACACAATTCCCAGCTCACAGATGAGGAAGCCAGTGTCAGAAATGGGTATCTCAGCAAGCAAATGCCAAGGTCGAATGAAACCTTCTTGACTCCCTTTCCCCCTGTGCCATGTTGAAAACGATATGGCCAGAATCCAGCTGATCAATAGAGCACCTCCAAGCTAGGCCATGATGTTCCATTATCTTCCTAAGCTACAAACTATAAAGGTTTCTCCTACTCAGGGATATTTTGACCTTTTACATCCAGTTCTTCAACCTTGTCTGTCCTCATTCTCAGCCCATCTTACTATTGCTCGAGCCTCCTCATCAGAGCAGGAAATGTTTATGGGAATTGGCCTACCTAGGAATCTACAGAATAATTTCCCTTTCTCATGTCTATATTTGCATCTGCCTTGGTATTATTATTATATCATGTGTCACAGGTCAGGTTAACAGGGAAACAAATTCTAGAAGGGATTTTGTCAGCAGGAGATTTTTCAAATGTACTCTCAAGAGCAAAAAACTTTAAGTGTGGAGCAGCAGAATAGGACAGAGGGAGATGTTGGACTCATACAATTATGTAGCTGAAGCTAGGATTGTCTTTCAGAGATCCTAAATAAAGGCAAGGGACTGGGACTTTGCATCCAGGAATTGGACAGTTGCTGAATATGGGCTGGCCCTGAGAGGAGGTATAACTTGAGAAAGGCAGATTCCCAGAGCTCAGGACCAGTCCTGGGGAGAGGCTGAGCTGTGAGCCTTCAGCAGGCAACACTTGGAGAACTGGGAATGAGAGCCTCAGAGCTGAAGGGCCGGGTGTGCACTGTGCCCCAGGCATCTGCTGTACCAGCTACAATGTTAGCTACTAAGCTCTGAAAATTCAAACAGTCCCAGTAGCAATGAGAATAGCAGCACAGTCGCAATAATAATGAGAATAGTAGTTCTCATTTGTTGTATGCTATGTTCAATGTACTGCATTCAAAGGGGGTCAAGATTTGCTCCTATTTCTGTTTGGCACTACAGCCAAACACTTGACAACCATGAGATGCTGTCTCCTCCACTTATTTCAAAATGAGCAGAGTGTTCTAGGCTCACATTTGCACTTTTCTGAGGACTGGATCAAAAGTCTGAGGACTTCTGAATCAAGAGATCAGATAGTACAAGGAAAGGGAAAGGGCCATAGCTTTCTTGAGGCAGCCAATTCATAGAGTTCTCCAAACCATCTTAGAAATCTTAGTTTTCATATCAGTTTCTTACTAATTCATATGTTTCCTCAGTCAAACCAACTAAACTTGGTTGTCGGTTTCTATCCTCTGAGCCTGCCTATCTAAGGTACCATTTTACTTCTCTAACTAGGTAACTCTGGCGGCCACTATCCATTTCTGCTCTCTGACCTCCATATCATCATCTACCCTTTGCATAACTCTTTCTCCTGCAGATAATGCCATTTTTCCAGCTCTTAACATCATCATCCAAGAGACGACACAAATAAAAACCATGGATTGCCAAGTAGTGGCATGTAAGCAGAATCTGGGCCCCAAATGTATTTTCCTTCATCAGCACCCTTCCAAGTAAACATTTTAATTTCAATGTTTTTAGGTACGACTTAAGTTCTAATTTTTCCACAGATCCATCACTCTCTGTTTTCTTTAACCAATTACTTCTCAAATCACCAGAAGGTAATGGAGTTTAAGACATCTTAAAAGATGAAGACTTACATTTCAAATACTTACAGATGGGAAGAGAGATTTTGAAAAAGCAACATGATGAGAAACCTTAGGAAGAGCGAAGAAGTAAGATAGAGACTCTTGATTTTAAAAGAAACTCGTATTTTTTGTTATTATTATTATATCTTTGTTATAGATATGTTATGTCTTTGGGGAAATTGGAAAATATATTCTATTTACATTCTCAATCCCTTTCCCAGTATAGGCATACATTACATAACATTTCAGTCAGTGATAGACCACATATGCAATGGTGGTACTTTTTATGTTTAGACATACAAATATTTAATGTTGTAGCACAACTGCCTACAGCATTTAGTACAGTAACATGCTATTCAGGTTGATAGCCTAGGAGCAAAAGACTATTAACACATAGCCAAGGCATGCAGCAGGCGATGTCATCTAGGCTTGTGCAAGTAACTCTGTGATGTATGGACAATGACAAAACCGTCTAATAATCCATTTCTCAGAATATGTCTTCATTGTTAAGCAACATGTGATTATATTTTAAATTGGTATGCATTTAAGCAAGTACATTATTTTGCTGAAACCCAGAATAATCAGAACCCAAGAAAAGTTACTCACAATGATGTAAAGATATGAATGAATTCATAAAACTTGATAAATAATATAACATTTTGGCATTTTTATATATAAACAAACATCAGATTCTAAATTTCAATGAGTTATAAGGATGCATGGTATATTTTACATAAAACTTTTAGAAAATATGAGAATCCATATCCAGAGTAAACTTGTTATCAGTAAATTTCATGTAGCCAAACCAGAATAAAACTTACTAGTGTATCTACATTTGTTTCCTAGTGAGGAAAATGGTTATAACTAACAATATTGTGAAGGTTGCCACTGAAGAGAAACTGCTGTGATGCCAGAGGCAAACTTGAGTGCATCTTGTTATCATCCTATATGTCACATAGTGAAAAAGAGGTGAAATTCTGAGGAATCCTCACATTTTAAAAGAGATCTGAAAACAAAGTGATATCAGCAAGATGGTGGAATAGCAGTTTCCAGTGCTCATTTCCTCACATAGACATCAGTTTGAACAATCTATTCACACGCAACAAAAATATCTTCACAAGAGCTAAGAAATACAGTGCCTGAGTAGAGCACAGAAATAAGAACACATCCATTGAAGAGGGTATGAAGGATATTACCCACCCATATCACCCCCTTCCAAGCCTGTACAGCATGCCATGGAGAAAGATAACATCTATTTGAGGGAAGAATAGTGATGTGAGCACCTGAGTTCACAGTAGACTCCAGCACTTGCTTCAGTGAACTCTATTGTGAAGTTGACCCCTTCAAACACAGGCTTTGGGCCTGCCCATGCAGATCTGTTTCAGGACTGCCCTAGTAGACCCAGGTGCCATCCAACCAGCACAGGATAAGCCCCATGAACTCATGCCAAAAGCCCACCCCAGTGCCTGACTGGTTTCTGTGGATTCAGGTTTAGGCCATCCTCCACAGACCCAGCCACCAGGCCCATACCAATGGACCATAGTTCTAGGTTTACTCCCATGGTCTAAAATACCAAGTCAGGCCTTAAATGGCAAGATGATGACAGGCTCATCTGCCCCCTGACCAAAACATCAGGCCAGCCCACCCAAGGATTTCAGCAACATACCCATCCATGGACCCTTCCAGCTGACCTTTTCAGAATCCCTGGTCAGGCTGACTAGTGAAGGGCTTTCCCTGCTAAGGCCAGGCCAGTCTGAAAACTGGAAGATGTGCCTATGTCTTCAAATGCACAGGCACCAGCTCAAGGCCACAACAAACCAAATATCAGAGAAATATGACACTACCAAAGGGGCAAAATAAAGTACCAGTAACTGACTTTAAAGAACTGGAGATCTACGAATCCCTTGAAAAATAATTTAGAATAATTTTCTAATAAAGAAGCTAGGGGCCGGGCACAGTGGCTCACGCCTGTAGTCCCAGCACTTTGGGAGGCCGAGGCGGGTGGATCACGAGGTTAAAAGATCAAGACCATCCTGGTCAACATGGTGAAACCCCGTCTCTACTAAAAATATAAAAAAATTAGCTGGGCATGGTGGCGCGTGCCTTTAATCTCAGCTACTCAGGAGGCTGAGGCAGGAGAATTGCCTGAACCCAGGAGGCAGAGGTTGCAGTGAGCCGAGATTGCGTCATTGCACTCCAGCCTGGGTAACAAAAGTGAAACTCTGTCTCAAAAAAAAAAAAAAAAAGAAGCTAAGTGAGCTAAAGGAGAACACAGAAAGACAACTAACCCAAATCAGGAAACAACACCTGAAAAAAATTGGAAGTTCAATAGAGAGACAGAAGCCATAAAAACGAACCAAACAAAAATTCTGGAGCTGAAGAACACAATAACTGAACTGAAAAAATTGCATAGACAGCTTCAACAGTGGGCTCAATCAAATAGAAGAAAGAATCAGCAAGCTTGAAGACAGGCTTGACATTATTAGTCAGAGGATCAAGAAGGAGAAAAAAGTATAAAAAAGGGGGAAGAAAGGCTATGGAAAACATGAAACACCATGAAGCTAATCAATATATATATTATGGGAGTTTCAGAGGAAGCAGATATAGAGAAAGAAGAAGAAAGCTTGTTTAAAAAGAATATCAGAAAACTTCCCAAATCCAGAGAGGGAAATGAGCATTCACATTCATGAATACCAAGAATGCTAAAACAATTAAACATAAAGAAATCTTCACCAAGATATATTATAATCAAATTTTCAGAAGTCAAAGACAAAGAATTTTGAAAGCAACTAGAGAAAAGTGATTTGCTACACACAAGGAAAGCTCCCTAAGATTACAAGCAGTTTCTCAGTAGAGACCTTGCAGGCCAGGAAAGAGTGGGATAATGTACTCAAAGTGCTGGTGGAGGTAAAAATACTGTCAACAATAACACTATACCCAGAAAAGCTATCTTTAAGAAATGAAGGAGTGATAAAGGCCTTCCTAGATAAATAAAAACTGAGGATGTTAGTCCCTACTAGAACTACCTTACAAAAAAGTTAGTTGAGTTAAAATAAAAGAAAGCTAACTAACAACATGAAAATACATGAAAGTAAAATCTCATTGTAAAGTTAACAGTATAGTCAAAATTCATAATACTTTAATACTGTAATGATGGCACACAAATCACTTTACTATAAAAGTTAAAATACAAAAGTACTGAATGACTATAGCTATAATAATTTGTTAAAGGATACACATCATAAAAAGTTGTAAATTGTGATATTAATAACATAAAACATGGAGAGAGAGAAGTTAAAGTATAGAGTTTTTATTTGCAGTCAAAGTTAAATTGTTACAGGATTAAAGTAAACTATTATAACTATAAGAGGTTTTATATAAGCCTCATGTTACCACAAAGAAAAAAATCTGTAAGTAGATACACAAAAGATAAATGAATCAAAACATATCACCTCAGAAAACAATAATCAAATCACAAGAGGACGGCAAGAGAGGAAGAACAGAATAAAATAACTGCAAAATAGAAACAATTAACAATATGGCAGTACTGGGTCCTTAACTACCAATAATTATCTTAAGTGTAAATAGACTAAATTCTTTAATCAAAAGACCAAGAGTGGCCAGATGGATTAAAAAGTATGAGATCTAACTATATGCTGCCTATGAGGGATTCACTATAGCTTTAAGGCAGCACACAGTCTGAAAGTGAAGATATGGATTAAGAAATTCCATGCGAATGGTAACCAACAAGGATGACTATGCTTATATCACACAATGAAGATGTCAAACACTGTCAAAAGAGACAAAGAAGATCATTATATAATGACAAAAGGGTCAATTCAGCAAGAGTACATAACAATATAAATATGTTTACCCAATATCAGAGCATCTAAATATGTAAAATGAATGCTAACAGAACCAAAAAAAATAAGCATCAATATAATAATAGTGGCAGATTTTAGTACTTCACATTTGACAATGAATAGATCACCCTGACAGGAACTCAATAAGGAAACAAAAGATTTGAAAAACACTATAAACTAAACAAATCAGACTTATGTAGAACATTTCATCCAGCGACAGCAGAATATAGATTCTTTTCAAGTGCACACAGACCATTCTCCAGGATAGATAATGTATTAGGCCACAAAAGAAGTCTTACCATATTTAATTTTTATTTATTTATTTATTTATTTATTTATTTTTAGAGAGGGGGTTGCATCTGTTGCCCAGGCTAGAGTGCAGTGGCACTCACTGTAGCCTAGAACTCTTGGGCTAAAGCAATCCTCCCAACTCAGCTTCCTGTGAAGCTGCTGGGATTATAGCTGTGTGCCACCATGCCCAGCTAATGTTTTTAAAATTTTTTGTAGATACAGGGTCTCGCTGTGTTGCCATGGCTAGTCTAGAACACCTTACCTCAAGGGATCCTCCCACCTTGGCTTCCCAAAGTGCTGTGATTATAGGCACGAGCTATTGCTGTCTAGCCTCTTATCATATTTAAGAAAATTGAAATCATGTTTTCTCTCCTATGACCACAAAAATATAACACAATAATCAGTAATATAAAGAAAATTGGAAAATTCTCAAATATGTAGAAATGAAACAACTTATTGAACAACCAATGGGCCAAAAAATAAAGCAAAAAGGAAACCAGAAAATATCTTGAGATGAATGAAAATGAAAATACCATCTACAAAAACTTAGAAGATGCAAAAAATAAGTTCTAAGAGGATGGTTTACAGTAATAAATGCCTACTTAAAAAAAAAAAAAAAGAAAGAAAGAAAGATCTTAAGCAACCTAAATTTACACCTGAAGGAGCTAGCAAAAGGAAAAAGACTAAGCACAAACTTAGGAGAGGGAAGGAAATAACAAAGATTAGAGCAGAAATAAATGGAATCGAGGCTGGAAAACAAGAGAAAAAAATCAATGAAACTAAGAGTTACTTTTCGAAAAGATAAACACAATTACAAACTTTTAGCTAAAGAAAAGAGAGGAGATTCAAATAAATAAAATAGGAGATATTTTATTATACAACTGATACTACAGAAATATAAGGGATAATAAGAGAATACTATGAACAGTTGTATATCAACAAATTGAATAATCTAGAAGAAATGGATAAATTCTAGACACATACAACCTACCAAAACTGAATCAAGAAGAAATAAAAGGCCAGGCGCAGTGGCTTAACCTGTAATCCCAACACTTTGGGAGGCTGAGGTGGGTGGATCACTTGAAGTCAGGAGCTTGAGACCAGCCTGACCAACATGGTGAAACCCCATCTCTGCCAAAAGTATATATAAAAAAAAATTAGCTGGGTGTGGTGGCAGGCACCTATAGTCCCAGCTACTCAGAGGAGGCTAAGGCGGGCAAATCACTTGAACCTGGGAGGCGGAGGTTGCAGTGAACTGAGATCATGCCATTGCACTCCAGCCTGGGTAACAGAATGAGACTCCATCTCAAAAAAAAAAAAAAAAAAAAGAAAGAAAAAAAGAAAAGAAAAAAGAAGAAGAAGAAATAGAAAATCTAAACAGACCAATAACCAGGAAGGAAACTGAAGTACTCATTGATTGAAGTAGTAATTAAAAATCTCCCAACAAAGAAAATCCCAGGACCTGATGGTTTCATGAGTGAATTTCACCAAACACTTAGAGAAAAACTAATACCAGTCTTTCCCAAACTTTTTAAAAAATTGAGAATGAACCACTTCCAAACTCATTTTTTAAGATCAGCATTACTCTGATACTAAAGCTAGATAAGAATACAAGAAAAGAAAATTACAAGCCAATATCCTGATAAACACAGACACAAAAATTCTCAATGAAACACTAGCAAACCAAATTCAACAGGACAATGTTCAATGGGATTTATACCTGAGATTCAAGAATGGTTCAATACATGCAAGTCAATCAATGTGATACACCATAGTAACAGAATGAAGGATAAAAGTCATATGATCATCTCAATAGATGCAAGAAAAGCACCCGACAAAATTCAACATTCTTTTATGATTAAAAACTCTCAAAAAATTGGGTACAGGAGGAATGTATCTCAACACAATAAAGACCTGAAAAGCCCACAGCTAATAGTATAGTGAATGGTAAAATGTTGAAAATGTTTCCTCCAAGATCAGGAAAAAGACAAGACTGCCCACTCTCACTACCTCTATTCAACATAGCCCTGAAATTCCTACCCAAATCAATAAAGCAAGAAAAAGAAATAAAGACATCAAAATCAGAAAGGAATAAATAAACTTTTCGGTTTGCAGATGATATGATCTCATATAGAGTAAACCCTAGACTCCACCAAAAAAACTGTTATAACTGATAAATTTAGTTAAGTTATAAGATACAAATTAACATACAAAATTCAGTTGCATGTCTATACATAAACAATGAACTATCTAAAAAGATGGGTTTTTTAAAGAAATTTTAAAAATATTCCATTCACAATAGCATAAAAAAGAATAAAATACTTAGGAGTGAATTTAACCAAGGAGATAAAAGATCTGTATAATGAAACAATAAAGCACTGATGCAAAAATCTGACAAGGCAAACACATAAAAAGATATTTCCTTTTATGGATCAGAAGAATCAGTATTGTCAAAATGTTCATATTATCTTAAATGATCTACAGATTCAATGTAATTCCTATCAAAATTCCAATGGCATTTTTAATAGAAATAGAAAAAAAAAAGTCCTAAAAATTATATGAAACCACCAAAGACCATGAAGCAATTTTAAGGAAAAAGAACAAAGCTGGAGGCATACTTCCTGATTTTAAATTATATAGCTATAGTGATCAAAACATCATGGTACTGGCATAAACAACAATATATGGATCAGAACAGAAAGCACAGAAATAAACCCACATATAACATTCAGTCAATTAATCTTTGAAAAAGGAATCAATGGAGAAAGACTGTCCCTTCAGGAGATGGTGTTAGGAAAACTGGCTATCCATATGCAAATAAGTGAAACTGGATTCTTATTTACAACATACACAAAAATCAACTCAAAATGGATTAAAGGTTTAAATGTAAGTCCTGAAATCATAAATGTACTAGAATAAAACATGGGTAAAATAGCTTCTTGATATTGGTCTAGACAATGATTTTCTGGATATAACCTTACAAGCACAGCTGACAAAGCAAAAACAGGCAAATGGAACTGCACCAAACTAAAAAGCTTCTGCACAGCAAAGGGAGCATCAACAGAGGGAAGAGACAACCTAGGGAGTGGAGGAAATATTTACAAACCACACAGTTGATAAGGGATTAATATGCAAAATATGTTAGAAACTAAAAAATTTGATAGCAGAAAAACAAAAAGTGGGCAAAGGATCTGACTAGACATTTCTCAAAAGATGACAAACAAATGGCTAATTAGAAGAAAAAACGCTCAACAGCAGAAAAGATCAGGGAAAGAAAGTTAAAACCACAGTGAGACATCACCTCACACGTTAGGTTATATATTATCAAAACAACAAAAGATAACAAATGTTGGTGAAGATGTGGAGAAAAGGGAACCCTTGTACATTGTTGTTGGTGGGAATATAAATTATTGCAGACATTAAGGAAAACAGTATGAAGCTTCCTCAAAAAAATTAAAAATAGAACTACCATATGATCCAGCAGTCTCACTACTGAGTGTATACCAAAGGAAATGAAATCAGTATATCACAGAGACATCTGCACCACCATATTCACTGCACACTATTCACAACAGCTAAGAATCAACCTATTGACAGAAAAATGGATAAGAAAATGTCAGATAAATCAATGGATACAGAAAAATAGAGATAGTAATGGATAGATATGATAGAACATTATTACCTCTTAATAAAGGAAATCCTGGCATTTGTGACAACATGGATGAAACTGGAACATGTTATGAGATAAGCTAGGCACAGAAAGATAAACACTGCATGATATGACTTGTATATGAAATCTAAAAAAGTCAAACTCATAGAAGAAGAGAGTAGAAGTAGAATGTAGGTTGCCAGGCACTGGGGTTGTAGGAAAATGGGGAGATGTTGGTCAAAGGGCACAAAGTTTCCATTACATAGGATGAACAAGTTCTGGAGATCTATTGTACAGCATGGTAACTATAGTTAATAATAATGTATTTTTTACTTCAAATTTGATAAGAGAGTAGCTCTTAAATATTTTCATCAGACACATACATGTATACACAAAGGTAACTATGTGAGGTGATGGATATGTTAATTAGATGGATTTTAGTAATTTCACATTTGTGTATACATATCAAAAAATCACATTAAACACCTTAAATATGTACAGTTTAATCTGTCAGTTGCACCTCAATAAAGCTGGTGAAAAAGAAGTCTGAAATAGTAAAATTAAAGGTAATTTAATATTTAGATATTTCACCTAAAGATATGAAAAGAGTCGATGTATGTAAAAATTAGAATTTAAAAACAATACTCCTAGAAGTAAAAAGTCATCAAAAGACTATGATAAGTTTTTGACCTGACAAGCCAATCTTCAAAAGTATCGTTGTTCATTAATCTAAGGAAGATATTCAGCTCTGTTATAAATGACAGACATTTGTGCACTAATGTATTAAGTTTTGGATATCATTTCTTGGAGAATAAGAACACTTTTACTGGTGGTGGGAGTGTAAATTTAGTTCAACCATTGTGGCAGACAGTGTGACAATTCCTCAAGGATCTAGAACCAGAAACACCATTTGACCCAACAATCCCATTATTGGGTGTATAGTATACCCAAAGGATTATAAATCATTCTACTATAAAGACACATGCACAATTATGTTTATTGCAGCACTGTTCACAATATCAAAGACTTGGAACCAACCCAAATGCCCATCAACGATAGGCTGGATAAAGAAAATGTGGCACATATATATCATGAAATACTATGCAGCCATAAAAAAGAATGAGTTCATGTCCTTTGCAGGGACATGGATGAAGCTGGAAACCATCATTCTCAGCAAACTGACACAGGAACAGGAAACCAAACACTGCAAGTTCTCACTCATAAGTGGAAAACGAACAATAAGAACACATAGTCACAGGGAGGGGAACATCACACACTGGGGCCTGTTGGGGGGTGAGGGATTAGGGGAGGGATAGCATTAGGAGAAATACCTAATGTAGATGATGGGTTGATGGTGCAGCAAACCACCATGGCACGTGTATACCTCTGTAACAAACCTGCACATTCTTCATATGTATCCCAGAACTTAAAGTATAATAATCATCATCATAATAATAAACCTAAACATCAATCATCTGGGTTTTCACTATTCAGGCTTTCACTATAAATACTGGTTTTAGGTTTTCCAAAATCATGTGTGTAAATCAGTATTATTTATTTCACTTCCATTAGTTTTAGGTTCAGATACAACAGGAAAAAAAGATTTTAAACTTTTAGAGTTGTTTTAAAGTCTACTTCACATATTCATTGTTTTTGGCATCAAGTATTTCAACTCAAATTATAATACAGGAAAAAGAATACACACACACAAAGAGAAAAAAAATAGAAGAGAGGGAGAAACACACATGGAGACAACAGTAACAAAATAGTACCTTTTATCACACCTGGAGTCTTGCAGTTTGTTTTTAACATATCTCACCTAGTACTGACTTTTGGAAATTATCCTAATTCAATCATATCTAAACCAAACACAGCTTTCACCAAGGGAACTTCCAGATCTCTTAGCAGCATTCTCCTGATACTAGTCACTATAGCAACATGTCTACAAAAGCATACTATTCTTCCCTCATTCTTCATCGTTACCCCCTGCTTACTAACCAAATGCACCGCTCCCCAGTGCCAGCATGTCTACAAAGACAGTGTTCACATCGATTTATTAAAAATACTTCAGATGCACTTTTGGTGAAAAAAAAGAGACAGGCATTTTTCATTTGATATTTAGAAATTTAGGTATTTTATCTTGTTAAAATCCTAGTGTTGATTGTAGTAATCATTTCACAATGCACAAATAAATCATCACATTGCACACCTTCAAAAACATTGTTTGTGTGTATGTATATATATATATATATATATATATATATATAATATATATATTATATATATATATATACACACACACATTTTTTTCTTCATCTCAATAAAGCTGGAAAACATTTTTGAAATCTTAATAACTTTTAAGGGATTTTTTTTTTTTTTTTGAGACAGAGTCTCACTCTTGCCAGGCTGGAGTACAGTGGTGTGATCTTGGCTCACTGCAACCTCCGCGTCCCAGGCTCAAGCGATTCTCCTGCCTCAGCCTCCCAAGTAGCTGGGATAATGGTGTAGAGATGGGGTTTCACCATGTTGGTCAGGATAGTCTCCATCTCCTGACCTCGTGATCCACACCTTTCTCAGCCTCCCAAAGTGCTGGAATTATAGGCATAAGCCATCGCACCTAGCCAGGAGTTTTGTTGGAAAAAAATCATCCAACTTATAAAAACTTCCAGAATTGTTACTTTAGAAATTTAATTTTAGAATTTGGGAGAAGAAACTAAATGGACATTTTTTAGATCACTAATTACGTTGGCATTTAATTTATAGTATTTATATTTACACAAGATATAATCTTGTTTATTTCTAATTTGTTCTTTGAACTTTCTGGAATTTTTCCCAAATATCTAATATTGCAAAACACTCATTAAAAATTATAATTGTCATGCTAGAAATACACATAGCAAATTGCCAAGATAATCACACCATTGTTTTTTGAAATTTGCAAACAATATTAGAGAGGTTTGATATTACTTAAACAAATAAAATACTATTTAAAGAAAGAACCACACAAAAGACAAACCAATACAGGTATAAGGATGTATGGAGAGTATTTTTTAAATTCCAATTTATACTGCCTAAGACAACTGAAGAATAGATTTTTAAGTGAGAAATGTTTACAGATGTGTGAGACCCTCCAAGTCTGGAATAAAATAATTCCTTGGCCTGGGATTTCACGGCAAAACACGAATCAGTTGTAGCCTACTCATGCTTGTTAAAACAACACCACAAACTAAATAATTGGTGAAAATGTTTTCATTTTTATGTCTCATTTAGAGTAAGGAATATTTGTGTTTTGTTTCTTTTAGTTTGGTTTTGGTTTGAGACAGGGTCTCACTCTGTCACCCAGGCAGGAGTGCAGTGGCAGGATCTTGGCTCACTATGGCCTCAACCTCCTGGGCTTGAGCAATCCCCCTGCCTCAGCCTCCCAAGTAGCTGGGACTACAGGGGCACGCCACCACACCCGGCTAATTTTTTTTTTTTTTTTTTTTTGTAGAGACAGGTTTTTGCCATGTTGTCAAGGCTGGTCTCAAACTCCTGAACTCAAGTGATCTCCCCACCTTGGCCTTTCAAAGTGTAAGGATTACAGGTGTGAGCCACTGTGCCCAGCCAGGAATGTTTATTATATCATCAAATTGGTTAACCCTCAAAAGTTTGCTTATAAGAAATGTTAACTACTCTCATGATTTATAGAGGATAAAAAGCAAACTCACTCTTCAGTAGAGGCCAAAAGAAATATGAATTTCCTCAACAGATTTTGGGCTCCAGGAGTGCAACAGACCCGTCTTGGGATCCCAGCATCATCATTTACTATGAGACTTTCAAAAGGTGACTTAGCCCTTTATAGCTTCATTTAGCCATATGTAAAATGAGACACAAATAATAATGAAAATCTCCTAGAAGAGCTGTAAATATTAAATTAGATATTTTACATAAATGCTGTGTCCAAAATTTATCATATAGTATTCATTCATCAATAAATGTTAGTTACTTGTTATACTTGTCTTTATTTATTTAAACATGATAGCAGCAAATAACTTCTCTAAGAGAATAGAATAGACCATTACTTTCTTTTATTATTAGAATATGTATTTAATAAAGGCAGGGAAGCTAAGAAGTTTCTAGCAGCCAGGAGAAATTTATATGGTTAAATTATTATATTAATAATAAATTATTATTATATTATTATGTAAATAATATAATAATAATTATATTATTAATTTATATGGTTCCTTTTGCCTCCACCAGTTTTCTAACACCAAGAAAGAGGGGCTGTTGTGAAATTTAGACATTCAAGTATGTATTTACTGGACAAATCCAAATCATTGGTTTTGTCTTGACATGTTCAGGCCAACTAACTTAAGTAATTACTGGGAATAAAGTCATCCTGAATCCTTAAAAGCTGGGCCCAGCACCTAGCATTCATCCTCAAGGGTTAGCGGATTGGTCCTCCAGTATGGCATGTGCAGCAATTTAAAGTCAAGGGGAAATGCGGACTTATTATTACTCTTTGGCATTTACTGGCACTGCTATTTTACCCTCTATTATGTGCTAAGCGTCTGCCCACCCAATACCCATATATTCAACATTGACTCTTCAACCTGATCACTCTTGAAATTCTCATTTGGCATTCACTCAAGACCCTGAAAAGGGTCAAAGGTTGCTAAACATTACTTCACATTAAAATCTTCCCTTATTCAGACAAGTTCCCTGCTGAAATAGAAAAAAAGAAAAAGATACTCATATTTCTTAAAAACTGATAAGAGGGAGATGGCTTTCATTTGTTTTACAAATAGGACTTCTTGTCCTTTTCCATTTCTCACTTAAGCCTTATTTCCATTTGGAAAAGCAGCTACTCAGTGCCAACTAAGGGCGGGGAACTGTGGGGATAAAAAGTTAGAATAAAAATGGTTTGTAGCCTTAAATGAGGACCAGACTTCTTAAATGACTCAAGAACCATTTACTGCACACAAACTATGTGCAAAGCATTGACTATCTACATGGGTGATGGGAGCAGAGGCACAGGGGCAAGGAGAAAAAGAAGATACAGACCCTAAACCTAATGTCCTTGTAAACTTAGTTCCTTTACATCCCTGAAAATTATTTTTTTCTTCCACAGCACTATAGCTGTGAACAGGGGAGAACAGGGTTTCTAGGGGAAGAAGCACCAAGCAAATGTAGCAGCTTCTAGCTTCTTACCCCTACAGTGTTGAACCTGTGGTATGTGTGAAAACCAAGGTTAAGCATCCCAACCCACTTGAGATAAGACTGAACGAACAAGGGATGATGTGGGGTAACACAAAGATGCTGGCGGGTTTGAGAAAAACCATGTTCTTCCTGCTCAAGCTGAAGCAAGCAAAGCATGACCTTTCCTTTTATTTTCATTTTGCACTGTCAAGGGCAATGTTGTTTCTTTTCAGGAAGAAACAGTATCAGCTTTGAGAAAAAAAAATCCACATTAAAAAAAAATAGCAGCAATTAAGAAATGTGAGAGGAAGGAGGTACAGAGGGGACACAGGAAGATCCAAGAACAGTAAAATATAGACTCAGAGGCAATTTGTGTCCAATCCGCCACCTTTCAAATTAAGAGCATGGTTAAAAGAGCATTTTTGGCACTAAATCTGAAATTCACAGTGCTGTAGGATAAGGCTTAGTGGAATTATCAACAGAGTGTGGATGCCAAATGGACATCAGGCAGGAAGAGAAACCACGGGTGCATTTGCAGCAAGGTGTCTTTATAGGATTACTCCACCTAGAGCTTGGCCTGGCTCAAATATTAATTTCACAAACAACCGCAGTCGTATGAGTGACTTCCATTATTGAAGGGTCTAATGTTCTTCGGGTAGAAGAACAATCCACAAACTCGTTGTTTGTGGCACTGCCAAGTATCTTTTGTTTTTCTACATATAATTTTAAAGACTAACATTTTATGTATATATTTAAGATGCATTACATGATGTTTTGATACATATAGTAAAATAATTGCTACAGTCAAGAAAACGAACATATCCACCTCTTTACATTGTGTGTGTGTGTGTGTGTGTGTGTGTGTGTGTGTGTGTGGCAACTTTGTACCCTTTGACCCATATCTCCCTAACCTGCTGCCTCCCTGAGCACCTGGTAACTGCTGTTCAAATCTGTTTCTACACATTTGACTTTTTTTTTTTATGTTTCATGTGTAAGTGTTATGCAGTATTTTTCACTTAGCACAATGTCTTCTCGGTTCATCTATGTTGTCAAAAGTCCCAGGACCTCCTTCTTTTTAAGAGCTGAATAATATTCCCTTATATATATGCCACAATTTCTTTATTCATTCATCTGTAGATGAATGAATGTTAAGCATAACCATTTTAATCATTCTATTAATAACTCAACCAATGAAAAAGATTTTCATTTCCCATTATAATATAAAACTGTACATTATTTTGTTTTCCTAACCTACACAGTGCTTATGTTTCTCTTTAATTGTAAAGATCTTAATTAGCCTATAGTGAAGAATATATATATATATGATGTTTCTATTGATTGTTTTGTCTCCATTGCTACCACTGAGTCCTTTTACCAGCTGCTGAAGCAAAGGCAACAGAAAAGAATAAAAGAATAGAGTATATTTTCATCTGTCATGATGCCCTGAATCTGAAACTGTCCTGCTATTCCAATGCTAACTAGTTATTATAGCAGTAACTTTGCACTTACAGATTTTTGTGCAAAAATCTAAGAAAAAAGTGTTCTTTATTGTCAAAAAGTAGCTTACTGGGTGTTTTCTGGAGAAAAAGAGGGTGATCTGGCTTCTTCACCTAAAAAATCTCAGATATGAAAAAGAAAAGTAACAAGGGAAGGGAACGCACCACTTTTCCTATCAAATATTAAAAATGATTATGTTGTAAAATAAAAAAATTTTTTAAATAAAATTTTAAAGGTACACCAATTAAAGCAATGTAATAACAGAGAAAGAACATATCATAGAATGCAATGAAATACACAGTCCAGAAAGAAACTTGGGTCTATTTAGACAAAATGAGAAAGATCATTTAATGGATAGTTTAGGGAAAACTAGAAGGCAAATGAACGTAGAAAAAAAATCACTGAGAACTTCACTTTAAACCAAAATAAATTTCAAATGGTTTAGGGAATTAAACTCTAACAACTAACTGAAAATACAGTAAATATGCTTAATGAAGAAAGACATTTTGGGCCTAAAATATCTAAAGAGAAGTAAGTTTCATCGCACAAAAATTAAAAATGCATACCCAACATATTATAAGCATAAAGGCAAAGAGTGTAGCAGGAAAATGTGTGCTAAAAATGTGAGTTAAATTTTATTTTATTCTTTTTTTTTTTTTTTTTTTTTTGAGACAGAGTGTCTTGCTCTTTTGCTGAGGCTGGCTGGAATGCAGTGGCATGATCTCAGCTCACTGCAACCTCTACCTCCTGGGTCCAAGTAATTCTTGTTCTTCAGCCTCCCGAGTAGCTGGGACTACAAATGTGTGCCACTACACCAGGCAAATTTTTGTATTTTTAGTAGAGATGGGGTTTTACCATGTTGAGCAGTGTAGTCTTAAACTCCTGACCAGTTGATCTGCCTGCCTTGGCCTCCCAAAGTGCTGTGATTTCAAGCATGAGCCACTGTACCTGTTTATTTTTAGAGACAGGGTCTCTCTGTGTATCCAGGATAGAGTGCAGTGGCTATTCACGGGTGCAGTCAACACACTGCAGCCTCCAACTCCCGTTCTCAAGGGATCCTCCTGTCTTAGACTCCCAAGTAGCTAGAACTACAGGCTCTTGCCATTGCACCTGGCTTAAAATTTTAAATAAAATCACTAAGAAAAACTTTCAGTCCCATTACATTTTAAAGCAAAGACATGGACCAGTAATTCACAAAATGGTCTTTAAAACATCCAGGGGTAACTTTTAAACAAAAAAAGAGATTTTGAGCTGTAATAAGCTGCCATTTTTGAAAGCCAGTATTTTTAACTCTTACAATGAAAATTAAGCAACATTAAAAATTAGTTCTTTATTGTTCCTAGTCTCAGTATTATCATACATCAGTGGTCCTTAAAGTGTTCGGAGCAGCGGCATCAGCATCACCTGGGAACTTGTTAGAACTATAAATCCCTGGCTCCAATCCTGACCTACAGAAGCAGATCAGCAATCAGCTTTAACAAGACACTCAGGTGATACTTATGCACAATCAAGTTTGGGTATCACTGTATGAAGCTGTAGAAAATTTTGTGGCGCAGTGGTTCACAGCATGCATCCAATTTCCTGGGTTTAGTTCCTATCTTCACCTTGTGGGCAAGTTATCTGAATTCTCCATCTTTCAGTTTCCTCATCTGTGAAATGGAATTAATGATGGCACTTGCCTCATAAGGTAGTTGGTGGGATAGCAGGAATTTACGTTTGAAAAGCACATATATCAGTGCTATATAGCTTAGTCCATTGTTAAATTTAAAATTTTTAAAAATAACTTTAATAAAGAAAGCGAAAGACCATGTTTTAAAAATTTAAAAATAATCAATAATTACACTATGGGAAATGACCACTAGATTTGCATATCTGTAGTAGAATAGAAAAAGTAGGTCATAAGCAGCTTTAGGAATGATGAGAAGAAATGGAGGAAGAAAAAAAGAACATACACAAGCTACATCCAAAATACTCTCAGATACTCTGCCAGTGGAGAGCCACACATATAATTAATTCAGAGACCTTCTTGGAGATGGCTCTAAAAGTGTGAATTCTTGCACCCTGCCTAAAACAATTTGGAAATATAAACCACTTGTCTTTGATGGTAAAAGTACATTTGTTTGATTTTCGATGCTAATAAAATAGCTGTAGAAACAAGGCTTGAAGCCATACTTTCATAAAATAAATACACCTTTATTAAATTACAGGTGATCTGAATATGATCTTAGCCTGTCATTAAGATGTGTTCTTAGTTATTTCAGTCTACTGAATAAACTGACCTACAATTTAGTTTACAATTTAGTTTCTGAAATAATTTTAAAACAAGAATTATAAGTCTAGCAATTATTTCATGGTATCTAGACCCTGTGTGACAACTCTGCTGAATTCTTCAATTATTTCCATGTTAATAATAACTAAATAGATCATTATGAAGTCGCAGCAAAATAAAAAACACAATCTTCCATTTTCTGTGTACTTTTGCTCCTAAGTTCTTGCTCAGCACGAAGCAATAGAAAAGTTAAAACCATAACATTTCTTTATATTATGTAGATATTTGATTGTCCCAAACACATCAAAATATTTGTATGCCTTCAGAAAAATCTTCTGAGTCTCTGCCTATAAAATTCTATCATATACAAAATTCATAATCTTCCTTCTCTGTGTATAATATTTAGCTTCTCTCCTGTGAATAGGATAGCCAGGGAGTTAACATACCTTTTGGGTCAAGTAGATGGGGGAGTCACTGAGATCTCTGAAAAAAGAAAAGGTTGCTAGCCAAAGGCCAAAGTGGTAAACTTGACCCTTTTGGGGAGGTTGAGCCTTGCCAGTACTAGAGGCCAGACTTGCTGAGGCCACCTTGGATCTCCAGTCTCTCCACTCCGGGTCTTTATAGTCCTTCATCCCAATCAAGTTTGGGATGGGTGGTGTGCTGCACCTGTTCTGCATCGGGAAGTCAGTCTTGCAGATTATCTAACAGCTGCTCCCTTAATCACAGACAATTGAAACAACGCAGTCCCCTTCCTGCTACAAATTCATACCGGGAGCTGTCTATCTAGGGAGGTTCAGTCCCTAGTGTCATGGTAAGAAGTCTTTCTTTTGTAGCGGACCTCACTAAAGAGAAAGA
This sequence comes from Sapajus apella, assembly GCF_009761245.1. Taxonomy (NCBI): domain Eukaryota; kingdom Metazoa; phylum Chordata; class Mammalia; order Primates; family Cebidae; genus Sapajus; species Sapajus apella. The sequence goes on along the minus strand of NW_022437045.1, from coordinate 4,633,976 downwards.
CAAACAAACAAACAAAAAACACTCCTACTCACAGCAATATAGAGATTGCCAGCAAAGTAAGCATCTATTAGGAGCTCTCCCCTAAAGGCACCCAGATGTGGAGGAATTCACATGAAACCACCCTGCCCAGTCTCAGAAAGGGATACACAAAGGGAGATTCATCCCATTGGTCGGAAAGCAAGAAGGAAAGGGACTCTGTTCAGAAATCAAGTTGCTTATCTAATTTGATGTTTATTCTGGTCTTTTTTGACCTGCATAGCAATACAGAGATATTTTTCAATTGACATCTTAACTATCTCAGTTACTTAATTTCAATAAATTTAACCAGTAAACATTATCTTACAATATATTCCATTCTGAGGTTTCTTTTAACCCAATGGAATAGAAATGACCCCTCCTGGGTTTGTCTTCTGAGGTTGCTTAGACCAGGAAACAAAGTACTGATTACTAGGCTTGCTTTTTAAATAACAGCCTTGACAATGACCTCTAGCTGAGAACTGGCACCTGTGTCGAATCTGGGTCTTCAGAAAAAGAAAATCAAGGGAAGAAAGAAAAATTCAATGTGCAGAAACACAAAAAATGCCAGCAATTTCTGAAGGAATGGAGAATGTATGTGTATATGAATCCTGCAGCACCATGAAATTTAAAGCTCCACACCTACAATTCTTCAGAGGCATTTCATGACAGCTGCATGATGAAGGGGAGGCTTTATATTTAATTTATATATGTATATAATTTTTACTGTAATAAAAAGAAGGAAGAGAGCATGCACATTACCTTCTTGTGACTAATAAAATGGTGTGATTTAACTAGGTTGCAAAATCCATGACTGTCAAGTACCCACAAAGGGAGAAAGAAAATGGGTCTCAGGAAACAAAATTATTTTATTATGGCTGTATTTACATTGGGTCAATTACTGTGACAGAGAGGCATTTTCCCTGGCAGAGAAAAGATGAACATTTTAGTGTATTTTCTTAAATAATTTAAAAAGGAAAGAGTAACATGTAACTTGCTATATGAAACTAACTTATTTTCATTGGATTTTTTTTTTTACATTTTTCAAGGCTAGTTTGTGCATCATCACAATTTTTAAAATTTCCTTGCCAATAAATTATCATATTTGTAATGACAATGACAACTCTAGCCACTTCCTGAATTAAAGGAAGGGTTGGAGGGGGAGCAGCTTTATCCTGCAGTCTTGGACTGGCCTTTTGCCTGAAGCATTTGAAAAGGCAAGTAGAAGTCAATATATTTTTATATAATGCCTACATCTTTAATGACACTTCTGAGGTATCTGGGTGATATTTCTATTGTCATTACATAATATAATACTTAGCATTTTACTACAATGGGGTACAATAATTGAGGTAATGTTACTACGATCTTACATAAATTCAAACTTCTACAAACCAAAGTATGCTTTATTTTTGTCCATTTTACCAATTTAGTTCTTCTATTATTCTTAAAAGAGAGTCCATTAATTACATGCATCCAAAACGCACAACAATCTAATTAGCTATTAGAACAACTCATTTCAGTTCTAAATGTCTTGCTTTTTGTAAAAGTGCTCATTTCCTCTGCCTTATGGGAGAAATTCTTTGGATTGGAAGAGCCTTAAAGCCAATAAACACAATTAGGGAACTCCCAGAATAATAGATTTCTAGAATTAGAGCACTTTTTATGGGTTAAGAAACAGCTCCAGAGTCTATGACCCGCCCAATGTCACAGAATGTCGTTAGCAATACTCATCATAGCCGGATACTCGAGGCTCCTTCCTCTGCAGTTGGAAAGATTCATTACAGAAAAAGTCTTTCCTGAAGGGCAACTCACTTTCTGCTAGGGACGAAGAGTAACTTAAAAAGGAGAGAGAACAGAGGCAAGGGGGTTATATTCGTGTAACGCCAAAAGCTATGGAAAAAAAGGGATTCCATGGTATTGGCTCATGGGTGTGGTGAGTGAACGATGTATGTTCTGTTTTCCAGGTCACTGGTTTACGAGGGAAGGCAGGAAAAGCCCACAGAGCATACAAAAACCAATGAGCCACAGATTCTGAAAGAGGGTGTTGCCTTTGGCCTAATCCACATTTTAGAAATGTAAACACCTGCTGGGAAGGATAGGTCTATTTGACATTCACACCTCACTGTCAATTGCTCAAATTAGATAACACTTTGTTGAATATCTTCAGGCAATGAAAAATCAAGAGTGAAGAAAGAGAAAGGAATACTTTTCTAAGGGTGAGGGAGGTGGAGACTCCCCTCTGGGCAATAGCTACTTGAGGTCTCCATAGGGGAGGCTGATGTTTTCAACTGAGAGAAATTGAAGAGAAATGAGGAAAAAAGCGGGTTGGATTCCACTGCTCACAACTCTTCTTCCCTCAGATGGTCCCAACTTATTATTCTCTAATTTTGAATACAGGAAAAAAAAATGTTCAAGAAGATTTAGAACCTATCTTCAAGAAATGTCAAGAATGTAATATTGGGACTCTCATAAATTATGATTTCTCTGCATACATTTTCTGAATATTTCCCTATAAAAGTCTGTTACCTTAGCACTCTAATTCATATCTTCAAGAATCAGGTTAATTATTTTGTAAAACTCTGAAAAAAATGATCAAACTAATAGTAACAATAGCATCAATCCTAAAATGTATGTATATAGAGAGCAAACTTCTATAACTAAGAAATAAAATAGGTTCATTGTTAGATACAGTATAATAGCATCAAAGCTCTGTTTCACCTGTTGGAACCACAGAACGTATTTTAACTTTACGGGTAATGGAAGCGGGGTGAAGCAAAAACATTAGAGATGTTTAACCAATGTCTGAGACATCTCTTTCTGAACTATATATTCTCAGAAACAAATCATATGAAGGCCCAGGCTGTGGCTGTGATTCGAGCCTCATAATGGGGTAAGAATGGAGAAAATGGGTCAAATCTACAGTAATGGGGTATACATACATATCATATAGTAGTTGTTTTTTCAGATGAGATCTGGAGAGTTGCCTCAGAAATGTGTCTGCACCTCTGCAAAGGCACCCCAAGCTCAGCCCTGTGTAGTTACCTCCTCTTTGCTCTTGTACTTGCCTCTCCTTTCTGCACCTGGCAGATAATTGCTGTAATTGCACAAGGATTGGGATGATGCCCTTCCTCCCTCAGCTCTCACTTCCTTCATGACTCTCTTCAGTCTTTGTTGGTTGATTAAGCTTACGTAGTCTGGTAATTGATCCAAATCTTATCTCACTGATTGGACTAAATGAAGCTTGGAGGGAAGGAAAGTAGTTGAGTATAATAGGTGCTAAGTAAATACTGTAGTTGTTTCTCAGCCATGGAAAACCCCACTTGAAGGATATACACTTTACTATGTTTGTGTGAAAGTGTTAAGTTATTTGAAGTATCTAAGGTAATCAAAGTAATTTCCCCCAATGTATAATCTAACTTCTGTTGTTTTCAGGCACATTAACACTTTCAGATCCTTGGGACAGGCACCATTCAGTCAAATTCTTATAGAACAGGCCTCTTGAAACTTCAGTTCACTCGTAGCAGTTTTTCTTTTTTAATTTTGTTTTGCTTTTCATTTCTGTGGCTTTAGGTTCTTTAAGGCACCATGGAAGTACTTATTTTAGGAGAATAACCATTGGAATTATTCCTTCTTTCCTTTCCTCCCTTTCTCCCTTCTCTCCTTCCCTCCGTCCCTCCCTCTCTCTTTTCTTTCTTTCTTTCTTTCTTACTTTCTTTCTTTCTTCTTTGAGATAGAGTCTCGCTGTGTCACCCAGACTGCAGTGCAATAGCATGATCTCGGCTCACTGCAACCTCTGCCTCCCAGGTTCAAGTGATTCTCCTGCCTCAGCCTCCCAAGTAGCTAGGATTATAGGTGCCCACCACCACATCCAGCTAATTTTTGTATTTTTAGTAGAGACAGGTTTCACTATGTTGGCCAGGATGGTCTCCATCTCTTGACCTCGTGATCTGCCCGCCTTGGCCTCCCAAAGTGCTGGGATATCAGGCGTGAGCCACAGCATCTGGTCAGAGTTATATATTCTTAAAAAAAAAAAAAAGTTAATGAATGTATCATAACATTAAATGTTAGAACTCTTCCATCTGAGTTATAATCCCATCCTGGATGACACATGATGGTGGTGTCTACAGTTGATGAGGTTTTCTCTAACTTCCACGGTATAAGATGGTAGTCTTCAATCTGGGAATGTAATAAATGTCCTAAAGGACTGTTTCAAAAAGCAACACCTGGTGAAGTTTTTCCTAATGTCATACTGCATTGAGCAGAACAATTCTGTGTGAAGCTTTTATTTAGTGGTCTGGGCTGAATTACATGCCTCTAGATTTGTATCTGTCAAAATGTGTTTCATGGACCAATGACATCAGAATGCAATGCTCATAAGACATGGAGCTTCCTGAGCTCTGCATCAGCTGCCCCAAGACTCTCTCAGATAAGGCTTAGAGGTCTGCATTGGAACACACTTCTCATGTCATTCTTATCCGAACTAGAGTTCACAAACAACAGTTTTTAAATCTTAAAATATTTGTTCAATAATTTAATTATGCAAACTGCTGATAACATTTAAAAGAGCAGTGATGTTGCATTTCACCACAGTTCAGTAACCAAATAAGATGTTGTTTCATTTGAAGATTGTGGTGTCACATCAATAAACATGATCTTTGGAGTCAGAACAGCCTAAGTTTGCCACAACTTACTAGCTGTGCAACCTTGAACAAGTTTCTCAGCCTATCAGAACGTTGGTTTCATCATTTCTGTAATGAAGAAACCAATAACAGCTACCTCACGGGGTTGCTTGAAAGTTAAATGAACAACGTATATGCAAAACATAGAGCACAGTGCCTGGAATGTAAGAGGTGTTTAATTCACGCTACATGTTATTGTTATCATTACTTTCCATCTTAGCAACTTGGTGTGACTGTAATTTCTTTTAAAATATTCAGTGTAAACAAACTTTCTCTTATAATTCTTGTAGCATTATCAGTAATGTTCTGGGAAACGGCTATTGCATAATCTGCCAAATAAGAACAAAGTGGACCTCAGCTAATAGGCAAACATGCCTGTGCATGTCTTTCTGGTAGCAGTTCAGTCAGCTATTAAATTGTTCCTGCTGTGGTTTTTAAAAAAATAGGTACCAACCCATGTTTCTTTGCTAATGTTAAATCTAATCCGCATTAGCTGCTTGCTTTGTGCAGTTATTGGTATGCATTCACATTCTGTATCCATAGGATATAAACAAAATCATTAAAACTTGATTTGCAGGAGCCAGTGTTCAGGGTCCAACTACAGAATGGAAATAATGAATTAGTAACCATTTACAGCAGAAATACTAGCACATAGCACAGTCTGGATTTTTTGAGTCCTGCTATGCACACTTTACAAGGCTCCCATGTACTTGGACAGTGTTGGGTTTTTCTTCCAATCACTCAGTTTCCAAAAGTACACTGTACTCAAGCTTCTTGATGACAAATCCTGTGCAATTTGCTGTGTTTTCCTCTCTAAACCTACTCCTTTTGCCATCAAAGTAACTTCCAAGGCCTACCTTGTTATATCTGTCAGAAAAGTAACTAAAGAACTAACTACTATGGGATGCAGGCTACCCCAAAAAGACACAGGTATTTTCCAAGTGAGACAGGGGCGCACAGAACAAAGGCTTTCAAAACCTTGTCATATATCTTGAGTCACAGCAGGTATAAGCACAGACAGCCAAATTCTTGACTTTCCTATTAAAATTAGCTACAGGAAGTGGGAAAATTGTTTTATGCTCTTCCAAATCTGGCTTTCAAGAATTAGTGGAAAAATCCAACTTTGAATTTGTGCTTCCCTGAGTGTAATCACATTTAGTCCGATTAAAGAAGAGCTGATCACCCTTAAAGCAAACAGGAAATGGAGATACGATTTGACTTCATGATTGAGCACTAACAAAAGATATATGGAAAATACATTGGGGTCTAAAGCAAATAGCATCTGTAGTAATTTAAAAATAACTTGAGGAACATATACACACATAAAATTCCAGATTTTATTGTCGGACAATCAAAATTGTTCATATGTTAAGCAGGCACTTTTTGTGTGTGTCATTTCTTTAAATTAATTCGAGCTTCAGATAGGAATGCTATAATCCCTGGAGCTAATAAAGAGTTTTTGTTCTTGACCAGGAATAAAACTTGCTGTTGCACGTGGCTCCACAACAGAAGGGATTATATTAGGAAGTACAATTAATACAGGGATTTAAAAAAGTCACACAGCTAACCTAGGGCCCGTGTTTTGAGGCAGAAATAAGAAGACAACTGCCCCTTTGCAGTTGCGTATTTTGAGGACTGGTAAAGATAACTCACCAAGATCCATGAAAACAATTGAGTCTAAAAAATGACATTGTTACTGCATTTTAAATCATAAAAACATTCTCTGACTATGAAAATGCTTCTAAGCTCTGGTGATTTTCCAGACAGGAGTTGGAATGAAGGTCTGCATTCACTTAGAGAGTATCATAACTCCCTCCCCGTTATTACAAGCTTGAGTTTTCTGGTTTTTCTTTTGTTTGTTTTTATTTAGATTTGTAAACAATATGCCAATAAAATAATTTACTTATTTGTTAAACTATACCTTGCCTACTTGCAAAATGCTTATAGTATCAAACAGACCTTACTTAGAAAGTAACAACCAGAAACAAATGTTTCTTGAAATAACAAACTCCACATCTTCTCTACTTGTGCATTTTTTCCCTGTGTATACTGTGATATGATACAGTGTTTTAGTGAGTGTGGGTGTATATGTGTAAAGCGTCATTCTTTCTACTAAATATGTAAATCTAGAAAGCAAGAAAAGGTTTTTGCTGCAATAGGCAGCTGAACAATTGCAAACTGTTTTTCTCTTGTTAAGTTCATGAAATGTGAAACGTCATTTTTTTTTCACTTTTGTAAAAGCTTTTAAATTATGAAATATTTACAGATTCACAGGAAGTGACATGAAAATACACAGGATGGTCCCATATACATCTTCACCCAGTCTCCCCCAAAGTTAACATCTTGCATTATCACAATATAATATCAAAACTTCATTTTCTTGGCCTGGCATGGTGGCTCATGCCTGTAATCCCAGCACTTTGGGAGGCTGGGGTGGGCAGATCACTTGAGTTCAGGAGTTCAAGACCAGCCTGGCCAACATGGTAAAACCCTGTTTCCATAAAAAATACAAAAAGTAGCTGGGTGTGCTGAGGTGCGCCTGTAATCCCAGCTGCTTGGGAGACTGAGGCAGGAGAATCATTGGAACCTGGGAGGCAGAGATTGCAGTGAGCAGAGATTATGCCACTGCACTCCAGCCTGGGCAGCAGAGTGGGACTACATCTCAAAAAACAAAACAAAAAAACACTTCATATTCTTTAATTCCAATATCTGACTTTGATTTCAAGACTCCCTTTGAAATTTTGTTGTTGTAGTTATTGCTGTTGTTGTTGCTGAGATGGAGTCTTCCTCTGTTGCCCAGGCTGGAGTGCAGTGGCAGGATCTCAGCCCACTGTAACCTCTGCCTCCCAGGTTCAAGCAATTCTCCTGCCTCAGCCTCATGAGTAGTTGGGATTACAAGTGCCCGCCATCATGTCTGGCTAATTTTTTATATTTTTAGTAGAGAAGGGGTTTCGCTATGTTGGCAAGGATGGTCTCAAACTCCTGACCTCATGATCCACCCGCCTTGACCTCCCAAAGTGCTGGGATTACAGGCATGAGCCACTGTGCCCAGCCTCCCTTTGAAATTTTTAAGGCTGATTAACCCTGTAAAGTCTGTAACCATGTTTTCCTATAAACTTTCATAATTAAGAATTTGACCTCTAATTACTAGGCATACATCTCTTCTATGAATTTATGTAAATAACATTTTATATGACTGTCACTTCTCTGTTTATTTCATTAACTTTTTTTAAACAGTAAGAGCCATATTTTGTTTCCACGCTATTTATTTAAAAATCCATTAAGTCTTTGAAAACAGGTTTTAATTTAATATTCTAATTTATTTCTGAAGAGATTTGACTTCATATGCCTATAAAAAAGAAATGCAAATCTATAGTAAATATAATGATATTTAACTTCCTACTTCTCACAAAATAGGCTCCATTGGTTTAAATTTAGTAACATAAGGGTATTTCTGTTTTTAAATCATATTGCAGAAGATTGCATTTTCCAAAGACGACAACAATATTTCTGGTCCCATATGCTCTTCCAGAACTTTGTTACTACCCCATTAAGAGGTGGAAACTTTTTTCCTTCCTCTTGAAGTTGGGTAGGCTATTGGGACGCTGTGACGAGTAGGATATGTAAGAAGTGAGGCTGTATGACTTCTGAGACTAAGTCTTAAAGGCAAAAGCTCTACCTGGCTCTTTCTCATAAGTCGCCTGCTTTTGGATCTCAGCTACTATGCTGTGAGGATACCTAGGCCACAAGCAGAGGCCACGTGGCAGATGTTCCAGCTAAAGTCTCAGCCACAGGCCAGAATCAACTGCCAGATATAATAAGAGAGCTTTCAGAAGATTCCAGCCACTGGCATTTTCTTTTCCTTTCTTACTGTGTCGCTGTTTTTCTTTCCAACTTTTATTTTAGGTTCAGGGGGTATATGTACAGGTTTGTTACATGGGTAAATTGCATGTCTTGGGGGTTTAGTATACAGATTATTTTGTCACCCAGGTAATGAGCATAGTGCTCAATAGATAGTTTTTCAATCCTCACCCTCCTCCCATCCTCTACCTTCAAGTAGATGCCAGTGTCTCTTATTCCCATCTGTGTGTTCATAGGCACTTGAAATTTAGCTCTCACTTATACATTAAAGCATGTGATATTTGGTTTTCTGCTCCTGTGTTAATCTGCTTAGGATAATGGCCTCCAGCTCCATCCATGTTGCTGCAAAGGACATGAATTCATTCTTGTTATGGCTGTGTATTATTCCATGGTGTGTATGTACCACATTTTCTTTGCCCGGTCCATCGTTGATTCCATGTCTTTGCTATTGTAAATAGTGCTGCAAGGAACATCTGCATGAATGTGTCTTTATGGTAGAACAATTTATATTCCTTTGGGTATATACCCAGTAATGGGATTGCTGTGTCAAATGGTAGTTCTGTTTTAAGTTCTTGGAGAAATCTCCAAATTGCTTTCCGCAGTGGCTAAACTGATTTACATTCCCACCAGCAATGTATAGGTGTGCTTTTTTCCCCCACAACCTCACCAGCATCTATAATTTCTTGACTTTTTAATAGTAGCCATTCTAACTGGTGTGAGATGGTATCTCATTATGGTTTTGATGTGCATTTTTATGATGATGTCTTCTTATAGAAATGTCTGTTCATGTCCTTTGCCCATTTTTTAATGGGGTTGTTTGGTTTTTGCTTGTTGGTTTAAGTTTTTTATGGATTCTGGATATCAGATATTTGTCAGATACATAGTTTGCAAATATTTTCTTCTATTCTGTAGGTTGCCTGCTTATTCTGTTGATAGTTTCTTTTGCTATGCAGATGCTCTTTACTCTGCTTGTCAATTTTTGTTTTTGTTGTAATTACTTTTGGAGTCTTCATCATGAAATTTTGCCAGGGCCTATGTCTAGAATGGTATTTCTTAGGTTTTCTTTTAGAGCTTTATACTTTTAGATTTTGCCTTTCAGTCTTTGGTCCATCTTGAGTTAATTTTTGAATATGGTGAAAGGAAGGGGTACAGTTTCAGTCTTCTGCATATTAGCCACTAGTATTTGAGTCTTCTAGCGGCAGACCCAGGCATTGTGGAGCAGAGATAAGCCATTCCTACTGAGCCCTATTCAAAATTCCTGATCCACAAAATGTGTGAGAGTAACATAAGTGATTGTTTTCTGCTACTGAGTTTTTGTAATTTGTCACAGAGCCACAAATGACCAGAATACATGTACACTTAGATCTAAACATGTGCAGGAGGAGTATTTGGCACTTATCGGGCTACATCTGTTAATATTTGTAATGTTACTCTTTTGGCTTCGTATACAATGTGTTCCTTTCTCCATTGATCAATTAGTCTCTGATTTGTAAACTTTAGCAAAACCTACCTAAGCAGAGCTGGTTAAAATGAATAATATATCTTCCAAGGAGGCCTAGGAACCACTGATGTGTGCAAAGACATGCTTCCCTGAGAATGCCCTCCACATAGCACTGACAGCTCTCTGAATTCCTGGCCAAGTGAAGCAGGCTAAACCATGTATGGGCCTGAATCACACAGGACTTGTATGTGCACAGTTATGAGGGAATGCCCTGGTGGGCCAGGGACTGGAATATTGCGAGAGGGCTTCTACATCAGCCACAACCTGCAACCTGTACCTCAATCAAATGACCTCCCAGGTCCCTGGAGAGAGACCAAAAATCTCACCAGTAAGTACAGAGCAGTTTCTGAGGGTGCAAAGAATAATGTCATTCTACAACTATTTACTGAGTAGACACTGCATCCTAAAAGGATGGTGTAGGGACTTCAGAGTAGGAAATTAACCATGTAAACACACAATTACTATGCAGTGAGTTCTACAGTAGAGATAAACGCATGAACTCCCCACTGTTCGTGGCCCCTCTCCCTGCACCAGTGTCTCAACTATCACCTTTGCTTTTATGCCTTCTGTTCTCAGACCTCGCTTTCCAGTTTTAGCACAAACACTTCATCACTTTTCCTTGCTGTTTCTTAGAGGGTACTTAGTGGTCCACCAGCCTAAGAACTCCTTGGGGTTTTTGTTAATATAACAGACCCCTGGGTCACTCCAGACTCACTGAGTCAGAATCATCAGTGGTGGGATCCAGGGTTTGAATTTTCATAAATGCCCCCTGCTGATTCTTATGCATCTATTCTTGTCTCCCCTAACTCAAGTCTCTGCTATCCGAGTCACTCTTCTTGTGAACATCAGATTAAGTTTTCAGAGCTTGACTCTGATAATATCACTCCCTTGCCACCTTAAAATGGGTTACCAGTGCCTAGCAGCTTTTTGCTCCACATCCCAGTACTCGAATCTTTTTACAATCTGGCCTCAACCTACTTCCTAGTCATGTTACCAATAACCCACATACTTCCTAGTCATGTCACCAATAACCCACATAGAGCTGCCTGCCTGGAGGGATGTTTTTCAAGATAGCCTGCCACTCTGAATACCTTCAGCTCTTCTGTGGCACCTGGTAAAAATTTTCCTTAGCACCTAGCTCAAAGGTAAGATCTCCCATAATATTATCATATCTGGAAGTTCTCTTTCCCTTCTCTCAAAATCTGTAGTGCTTTGTCTTAAACATTCTCATAGTAGCTCTCACATCCCTCTTTGTAATAACAATATCAATATGTACCTAATAGCTAGTCCCACTCACCCACTAAAATCACTCAAATATGTGTATATATACATGTGTGTGCATGAGTGTGTATACACACTGAGTTAAGTTTTAAAAATTAAATTTATATACATATATATACACACATATATTACACATACATTTTTAACTGTATTTTATTTTAGATTCATGGGATACATGTGCACATTTGTCACAAGGGAATATTGGGTACTGGTGGAGACTGGGTGCCCATTACCCAAACAGTGAAAACTATCTGATAGGTTATTTTTCAGTTTTCAGCTCCCTTCCATCCTTCCCTTTTTTGGAGTTTTCAGTGTCTATTACTTCCATCTTTATTTTTAATTACTTCATCTTTGTCAAAGAGCATACTGGCCACTTATGTATATTGTGGCCTTTTCAAAATTTGCTGAAATTTGTAATTTATACAACATATTTTTTTTCATAATTTCTAAATACTTTGTAGAAGGTTGCAATCATATTTCAAATTTTTTGTCAGATTATTATATTTAGTATTTGTTTTGGTATGAATACAGACAAAATCATAAAGTCCTATTAGAATCAAGTTGGCACTTTGTTAGAGTGGAGGGATTCTGGAGTGTTATAAATCTTATACATTTTATAATTATTTTATTGATAAAGACCAATAAATAAGCTGCTACTTGGTAATATAAAAGTTACTTTGCACCAAAGGAGGTACATTAAATATATATTTTGAATTATCTTTACTCAGATCCTAAATTAGTGACCATCATGAAGGAACCACTGTGTGCTGGGACTTCTGGTGTGCCCCAACTTCATGCGTCACATCCTAAAATGAAGGTCACTCAGGGTGGAGAGGCCTTTAGGACCATCACAACGTTCCCTCTCTCATACCCCCAACCCATACCTGTCTCCCTGGGAGGACAGGATTTGCAGTGACATCTCTGTCATTACTAGTTGGGCATCACTGTCCTGAGCCCCATTTCCTATTTATGAGGATAAAAATAGTGTCACCAGCTTTCTAAGGTTACTGTGAGGATTGGGCAGAATCGTTAAGAAATCTATAAATATTGCCTGTTTTATTACAACAATTCCAACATGTGAGACCTTTAGCAGAAAGCTTACAGAAACAGAAGACGCCTTACCTCCAGAGACTGGTAAACAGGCTGTGTCTGTTTTTACAGGTTCCAGAAATTCTCCTACCTCAAATCCTCCAATCAGCCTCCAATCTCCTGAAAGCTGGCAGTGACTCAGAAGAGCCTGTCGGTCTGTAATCAACGGTTCATTTCTGTTGTAAAAGGGAACATTGGAAGAGAGCACTATGCCTTATTGTTCGTTCAATCCTCTACATGATTGAATTTATCAGCTCTTTTCTTGAGAGCAGATGTGGGTGGATCAGTCCATGGGTGGGCCTGGGGCAAAGAGGAAAGAAGCAGGGATGGACCAGAGGTGGGGAGTCCTAACAAACATGTTTATCCTACTCAGCATTGCCTAAAAACTAGACATAGCCACACAAGGAAGGAGAAAAATATCTCTTCTGTGTGCACCTTTGTGATGGATTTAGAGGCAATGTATTAGGAGGCATTATTGCCTGAAGGTTATGCAAAGAAACTCTGGTGCCAGACTGCCTGCTTTCAAATCCTGGCTCTGGTACTCAGTAGCTCTGTGATCTTTGGCAAATTACTATGCTTGTGCCTCAATATCCTCATCTGCTAAATTGGGGAGCACAATAATTAAAGTTTTTCTTAGGCTTCTAGTGAGATTTAAATAAGATGACACAGGTATTTAAATAAGATATACACTTGCAGTAGTGCCTGGCCACAAAGTTTCAACAAATATGGAAAGAGAAAGAGAGAGAGACAGAAAGAAAGAGATCACAAAATTGGATCATATTATACTTTAACTTTTTGTACTTAATTTATAGTGATTTATAATTTATAATCTAAGTAGAAGTAACCCAAAATACATATTTAATGTATTCCCTTTGGTGCAAAATGACATCCACTTCTCTGTATCCCTACTTATTTTATTTATTTATTTTGTTTTTTGAGACAAGGTCTTGCTCTGTCACCAAGGCTGGAGTCCAAAGGCATTGTCAAGCCTCACTGGGAACACAGTAGCTGGGACTACATGCGCGTACCACCATGCCCAAGTAATTTTTTTGATTTTTAGTAGAGACGAAGTCTTGCTATGTTGCCCAGGCTGCTCTATACTTCCTGGGCTCAAGTGGTCCTCCTTCCACGTCCTCTCAAAGTGGTGGGGTTATAGGCATGAGCCATTGTACCTGGACTATTTTTCATATAATATGTAACACAGCAAGTTAATATAATACTTATACGTACCCCTATACTCTTACATATGCAGAAAATATTTCTGGAATAAAAACCTACACATGGTTCTGCATCTTTACATTACATTGCATTTAAATCTTCATCATATCTTAATAGCTGCATAATGTTTCATGGCATGAATACATTTTACTATTTGTAAGGAATTCCTTACAGGGAAAATTAAGATGTTTCTAGCTGATATGGCTTAGCTATGTCTCCACCCAAATCTTACCTTGAATTGTAGTTCCTGCAATCCTACTTGTCATGAAAGGGATCCCATGGAAGGTAATTTAATCATGGGGGTGGTTACCCTCATGCTGTTCTGCTAATAGTGAGTGAGTTTTCATGAGATCTGAAGGTTTTATAAGGGGCTCTTCCCCCTATTGCTTGGCACTCCTTTCCTTGCTATCGTCATATGAAGACGTGTTTGCTTCCCCTTCTGCCATGACTGTAAGTTTCCTGAGGCCTCCCCAACCATGCTGAGCTGTGAGCCAATTAAACTTCTTTCTTTTATAAAGTACCCAGTCTCCAATATGTCTTTATTAGCAGCATAAGAACAGTCTAATAAACTAGCATTATCAAAAATGTTTCAATTAACAACTTTGTGGTCTAGTTTTGCATACAAGTGCAAATAGATCCATGGGATAAAAATCACAGAAGCAAAATTACTAACCCAATGTTTATGCACAGCTCTAATTGGAGGAATATTGCCTAAGTGCAGATGTTTTCCTTTGTCCTTTGCTCATTTTCTACTGACTGGTTTTCTCTTTTTGTAATGATTTATAAAGACCTTTTCCTATTACAAAATTACATAACTTCTGTTATATTTGTGGCACATTTTTCTCCAACTTTCTCATTTGCTTTTAATTATACATTTTGTTGTGCAGATATTTTTAGGCACTGAAATGTACAAACCAGTTTCTTTTTGGTTCTGGGTTTCTGGAAGCTAAGAAAGGATTTCCCCATTACTAGATTGTAAAAGAAAAAGAAAAACATCGATCACCATGTTTTTTAAAATAGTTCTATGTTTTCATCTTTTAGAATTTAGGTTAAGCCATATGAAATTAGTAAAAATCAAGTGATTTTAGCCTAAAAATGTCAATTGCAGACAAATGTATTTAAACCTTTGGCCTGCTTGACACTGCATGTGTTTGTGTGTGTGTATGCGTGTGCTGTGTGAAATACAAAGGCATGAGGTAATAAGTCAGTTCCTTTCCTCTGCTTCCCTAGCCAAGCATCTCCAAATGATTTAATGTATGTTTTCATCTCTCACATATTTGGGCCTATTTTGAAATACATATTCCACCCTGAGGATATATATGTCTAAATTACTATGGTTGTCAAGTATATTCCAATATCTGATAGAACTAGATTTCCCTCATAACTCTTCTTTTGTAGCCTTTTTTTCTATATGCCATATAATGTTTATTTTTCAGAATTAATATAATTATTTTTAACAATTCAAAACTTTAAAAGTCTCACTCAAATGCAATTTTAGCTTAATTTGTTATCTGACATCTTTATAGTCAGTTTTCTTATCCAAGAACAAATTATGTCTTTCAATTTAGTCCAAGTCCTCTTCTAGGTATTCCTCAAAAGACCATCAGATTTTTCTTCATATAATTCCTCCACATTTGACATCTTCCACCGTCCTAAATTCTCTAACTTTTTAAAACAGCTTTTCCATTAATTCTTTATGTTTTCCAGTCGTATATTCATATATATGCAACTAATGATAGGTTTGCCATACTACTTCCATTTTTTGTTGTTATTATTTTACCCTTACCCAATTATATTGGCTGGTATATGACTACTGACTTTTGTGGGAATGTTCTTAAAACTTAGCACTGATGTTAGCTGTACACAAATATACTCACACATGCACACACACACCACACTATGAAGATTTTATAAAAACCAGAATTATGTGCAAATTTTATGTAACATATTTTGCATCTGGATGGGTATAGCGTTTTTTCTTTGAGCTATTACTAAGATAAATTATGTTAATACAATTCATAATATTGAATTATCCCTACATTCCTAGAAGTCTCTCCCATTTGGAAGCACATTACTATTTTAACAAACTGCTCAGTTTATTTATTCTAGGTCACAGAGAGTAATTGCTACTCTATGTTTTCTTCTTCAATCCTGATTCTCTGATGTTCTTCAGAAAGGAAATAGGTCTGTATGAGAACATTCTCCACATCTACAATGGCTAGTCATGGGCCAAGTCATGGAATCTTTGCAAAGGGTTATTTCAGGACCATTTCACCTATCTTTAGAGGAGTCCATGCCCTAACTGATCTTAGAGCTTTGTGTAATCAGTCTTTAATGTCCTTCATTTGATCTGATGCAATTCTCACTATTATTTGGCAGACAGTTTTTAGGGTTGGAATATGATTTTTTTTGAAGTTTACCCGTGCTGAATATTTTCTATAAGTTTTGCATTCCTTTGTGTTGCTTTTGATAAGTATCAGAGAAAAATAAAAATATCCTTCCTTACAGTCTTTTACCAGAACTCCTACATCATTACGCCAAGAGCTAGCTGCTGTTCCTTTGAATGGCTGTACTTAATTTATCTGACCAATCTCCTATTTTTAGGCATTTAGGTTATTCCAAAGTTTGCTGTGATAAATATTGCTGAAAAGAAGGAACATTTTAAAAGACCAAGATTGAAGAAAATCAAATTCACACAAAACAGTGACTTACAGAAAAGTAAAGCATGCCTGTAGAATAATGAAAAAACTGATGAAAAGGAGCTGCTTTTGTGAGGTGAGTTGCTCAGGCAGAAAGGAACAGAAAGGGAACTAAATCTCTTTAGCAAGTTCCTCTTATTTAATCTCTTTTCTTTCCCCTCCCCACATCCTCTCTTGTAGAGGGTCTGCTGTGGCAATACTGCTGTGTGAGATTAGGACACCTCTCTCTGATACGTAAGGTGCAAGCAGGGCATGGTGGCAGGCAGCCTTCTGTGTTTCCATTCTCTTGAGTTCTCACTTACTGGAAAATCCAGGATAGCCATTAGTAATCACAGAAATAGTTTTAGAACCATTGTCCAGAAGAAATTCCTTTTCTGCCCATGGAATTCAACTGCTATAAATTATGATTGTGGGAATAGTATATCGATTTAAGTAAGAGTGATGTCACCTGGAATTAAAAAACCAAACTCTTACACTGGGCTTGTAAATGTTTTTTCTGTTTAATAGTAATAATAGCAGGATTTAACTGGACCCTTATCTTAGACATAGACGCCATAAAATTTCAAAACTCTTTCACCTTTATCTCTTATGTATCTGAAAAACCTACAGATTTACACAGCCTAGCTGACATTCAAGTTCTTTACATTCTCATCTCCAGCTGCTTCATCAGATACAGATGTCTCAAATCAGACTTAGCACTAAGGTGAGCAGCACTGAATAAAACACCAATGTCAACAACAAAACCCACAAGAAAATTTAAAATAACTGTCCTGTTGAGAGTCTTTACTGGGCATTGAAAATAAAGATGTATCTTATATGATCTGTGTCGTGAAGAAGCTTACATTGTACTGGGGTAAATAAAGATGACAATTTTCAATGTTTAGAATGTTCTAAGATTGAAATGATCAGTGATACAATGTCACACAGAGAGGCAACAACTATTCTATTAAAAGTTCTTTGGTCTGGATTTTCTGTGTGTGCTTTTACTCCCTGAGTAGATGGACAGCCATAGAGAGGCCTGAACAGTAGCTAACCAGGTTCTAGAACAAGCAAGATCAAGATGAGACTTGGAGAAGAAAAAAGAATCCTCTCAGCAAGTCAAGCTGCCCCTACCTTACGGACAGGAAGGGTTGGGGAGGACTGACGTATGGGATGTCAGACTTGCCAGAGGAGCTCTTTTGAAACTCACATATCCAGGCTTCCTCGTTTTGCAATTCTGGTGAACATTAGAGGGGAGAAGGAGAGACAGGCACATTTTGAAGTCTTCTACGTAATTAACTGTCTTTCCTCTTCACCCTGCATTCAAATAAGGCTGGTAGGAGCATCTTCCCTGCAAATGTCTATCCAGGAGGGCACCCAGCACTAAGGGCAACTTTTGAAAAATAAGCTGGGCTTAACCCTCTACAGCTATGTAGCAAGCAAGAAATTGGTAGGAAAGTCAACAGTTTCAAATGCATGCATTCTTTTTTTTTTTTTTTTTTTTTTTTTTTTTTTTGACAGAGACTTGATTTGTTGTCTAGGCTGGAGTGCAGAGGCATGATCTTGGCTCACTGCAACCTCTGCCTCCTGGGTTCAAGCAATGTCACCATGCTTGGATCATTTTTGTATTTTTAGTAGAGATAGGGTTTCACCATGTTGGCCAGGCTGGTCTTGAACTCCTGACCTCAGGTGATCTGCTCACCTCGGCCTCCCAAAGTTCTGGGATTACAGACGTGAGCCACCATGCCTGGCCAAGTACTTGTATTTTAATCCTTTCTTTTAGTAGAGATTATGGGTATTTGTTAGCCATTTCATAGGATTATGGAAGAAATATGTAACCATGAAGTATATTATTACTAGTTTTGCTTATTTGGTAAAGGCTACTAGTGATCTCAGAAAACTATTTTCTACCATGAAATTTAATGTAAATATTGTTTATTTTAAAGTCTTTTTTTTTATGGTGGCTTTAAGTAAAAACCTATTAATGTGAAAATTCTTTATCTTCTTATGAGAAAATCAATCATAAAAATGAGGTGTTTTTTTTGAGTTTTGTTAATAAATAGATCTAAACAGAAGTGCAGGTCAGAAGTTAATAAATAAATAGATCTAAACAGAAGTGCAGTACAACGTTAAAGGTACAATAAAAAGATGGAAGCTTTTTTCTAAGAAGTCTGTAGTCAACGTTTCATCCATTAATTCATATCACCATTAATATTTGGAAGTTTTGAGTCAAGCAAGAATCACATGTGCATGTGACCAGCCCTAAAGGACTCCCTCTTAGAAGGGCAGCAAAGGTCCAGCATGACCATCTAGCATGGCTCTCTTAACATGAATTGCAGTTACCCACTTGAAACATTAATGTATAATGAAACTACCACTTTAGCAAACATTAGTTGGATCCATTTTTTTCAATACACATTCTTTCATATTCCACCAGCTGGCTGTTTGAACCTACTGTCTCAATATATAAAAGCATACTTCACTCAACAGAGGAATCAGAATCAATTTGCTCCTAAATATATTTTTTTTAAAGACAGGGTCTCATTCTGTCACCCAGGTTAGGGCACAGTGGTGCCACCATAGCTCACTGTAACCTCAAACCCCAGGCTCAAGCGACCCTCTTGCCTCAGTCTCAGTAGCTGGGACTACAGGTGCATGCCACCACACCTGGCTAATTTTTTTTTTTTTTATGTAGATATGAGATCTCACTCTGTTGCCGGGCTGGTCCTCCTGCCCTCAAGCAATCCTCCCACCTTGGCCTCCCAAAGTGCTGGGATTACAGGTGTGAGCCACTGTGCCCAGCTAAAATAATTATGTCTTATTACCACAACTTTGTAAACTGTGTTCATCTGAATGAAATAATCACCTATGGCATAACAAAATATAATCTTAGATTATAACAACACATTTAAATTAAGACATGCATGAGAGAAAATCCATTTATTTTTTCTGGAACATTCCACATAGGTCATAGCATACCACCTAATTTTAAATGTTAAATGTGTTTTTACAGTATCAAAAAGACAAAGACAATTATTATTTTATTATTCTTATGATAATTACAAATGTAATTTATATTTACCAAAAAACTACAAGCTTCCCATAGTTTCTAAAATTATTACTTTTTTTTAAAGCCCTATATGTTTTCTTGCTACCAAGTACAAAATAATAGCCTTACCTTTGTCAGTGTGGTTCTGGCTTTCCTAACCTGTCTGTCACTGATCACTAACAAACATCCTTTGTCCCATCTAACCTGAATTACAGGACATCTCCTCATTTACCTCAAGGTTTCTCACTTCCACTCCGTTGCTTATGCTAGTTTTCTGCCTGCCAATGGACAATCTAATTCACTCATCCTTTGAAACTCATCTCACATGCTAACTAATTCACTTATAAGTGAGAACTAAGCATTGAAAACACATGGACGTAAATATGGGAACAATAGACATTGTGGACTATGAGAGGGTGGAGGAAGGAGATGAGTAAAAAGGGTCCATTGGTTACTATGCTCACTGCCAGGGTGATGGGATCTGTATTCCAAACCTCAGCATCACACAATATTCCCGTATAACAAATCTGCACATATACTTCCTGTATCTGAAATAAAAGTAGAAAAAAATGTCAAGGTCCTTCACTTAATAATATCCTCTCCACCTTTACCCACAGATGAGAGGGCAGAGAATTTATGAGTGCCTCTTTTCAGGATTATCCATCACATCACACCTTATATAATCATTTGTGTACTTATTAAGTGAATTGGCATGTTACAGGGTCCCAGTGTGAGTATGGGTGTGGGTGTGAGTGTGCGCTACAATGGAACAGCAGCTAAGCTGGGGCAGTTCCCACCTGAGCTGCTGGGATGGGCTCTGGCCACCGGCAAACCTGAACTGAAATATGTTGGCATTCATCTTTCTTAAACATACAACTCATTTATTTCAATGTTTAATATGAGAAGTGTTTTGGTCTTTATTTAGAAGTTTGGTGAAATTTTTGCAACCAGAAACATGCCACAGGAACTTGACTCCTGTTTATATCAATTACCCTGTGGTCAAATTGGTTTCCTTAAAAGTCATCTCACTTGAAATCACAGTTTGCAGTTTCGAAGAACCTATTGTTATCATTCAAAAAGGACTTATTGTACCATAAAGAAAATTATACTATAATGAAATGTGTTAAAAAATGACACTGCTTGAAGACATAAAGGCTGGAAAACATTCAAGGCACTCTAGAGTTGTGATCTCAGTGCACTGAGAAATGCCAGGTTGAATCTAAGAGAGACTTTGAGGTCAGACAGACTATGATTTTTAATGTCGATGGTGCCATTTGTAAACCCATGTGGCCTTGACCAATTTATTATATTTCGAGTTTCTGGGTCTTTACTGTCTCATTTATTAAATGAGACAGAAATGCCTGCTTACAGGCCGGATGCGGTGGCTCACGCCTATAATCTCAGCACTTTGGGAGGCCAAGACGGACAGATCACCTGATGTCAGGAGTTTGAGATCAGCCTGGCTAATATACTGAAACCCCATTTCTAATAAAAATACAAAAAATTATCTGGGCATGGTGGTGCAGGCCTGTAATCCCAGCTACTCGGGAGGCAGAAGAGTAGCTTGAAGCCGGGATCCTGGTTGAGGTTGCACTGAGCCAAGATCGTGCCGTTGCACTCCAGCTGGGGCAACAAGAGCAAAACTTCATCTCAAAAATAAAAATAAAAAAAAGAATGCCGGGCGCGGTGGCTCATGCCTGTAATCCCAGCACTTTGGGAGGCCGACATGGGTGGATCACTAGGCCAAGAGATCGAGACCATCCTGGTCAACATGGTGAAACCCCGTCTCTACTAAAAATGCAAAAAATTACCTGGGCATGGTGGTGTGTGCCTGTAATCCCAGCTACTCAGGAGGCTGAGGCAGGAGAATTGCCTGAACCCAGGAGGCGGAGGTTGCAGTGAGCCGAGATCACACCATTGCACTCCAGCCTGGGTAACAAGAGCGAAACTCCATCTCAAAAAAATAAAAAAAGAAAGAAAAAGAAGTGCCTATTTACAGGGTTGTGAAAATCATATGCGATCATTAAGCAGAGCACCTATATGTGTTCTCAGCATGTGAGTAACACGGGACTCCACAAACATGAGCTCTTTAATCGCTAAGGTCTGGAAAAAACCAAAGTGAACAGAACCCCTCACGTTCTCATTAACTTCTTTTTACCAATGTTGTAGATGAGGACAAGATTTTTTCCCCCAATCCCACCATTCTGCTCAATTTTCATTTACTTTGATTCTGGAGAGGTTTCAGTAGCTGGAGGGAGGAGTCATTGTCAGGTGCACAAAGTCAAGGGAAGAGCTACTGTTCTGTTAAGTCTATTGGTTCTGCTATTCTGTGTGGGACAGAGATCACTGTGAGGAATAGTCATGAGACTGACTTTTGATTTGAAACCAAATTATACAAAGGGGGATATGAGAGTGTTGACCTGTAAGAGAGAAGTGCTGAGGAGACCAGCATCACCTCATGTACAGAAACAGCCAGATAAGTCCTCTGTGGACCAATGGAATAAAACTAGGACACATGAATGAAGTTAAGAAGAGACATATTTCTGTTCAGTATACATGAAGAATTGGGTTTTGGATGTTTGGGCTACCCAAAGATGGACAGGGATGAGTTTCCAAGAGGTCAGACTGTATTACCTTTAGGAGTTATTTTAAACTTAATATATCCAATAAATCTATGAAATCTTTAAGAAACTTTGCTTTGAAGCTACACGAGACCCAGCTTATAGCAAACAGGGTCAATTATTTTAAATTACAGAATTGTGTCACATATTTATTTCAAATGATCTAAAAACAATTCATAAAAATAAATGCCTCCCTTGATGTCACATCTCCCTCTAACTACCATCAATTTCCCTACTTTCTTGTACTAAAAACTCTTCCAAGGAATTTCTACTGGGTCTGTCTCCACCTCTTTAATTCCCAGTCTCTTCTGAGCCTAGGCCAGTCAGATTTTCATGTTCACTATTTTAATGAAAACATTCTTATCAGTGCTACACCTTCACCGTACCACATTCCAAGCTTAATTTTCAGTTCTCATATGACATGACCTTTCAGCACATTACCATTGCTAGTTTACGCCCTCATTCTTAGAACTCCAATCACTTGGATGCCCGGCCATCCTCTTCTCCTGTTTTTTGCTTGTTATTTAATGTATTGTTGCTTTTCTTCAGGTTCCTGTGTGGTATCCTGTCTTTTGCTCTGAATTAAAAATACTGGGGAGGATCAAGTGAACAATGATCACTTCTACATTCTTCCTTCAGTAAATCTCATCCAGATAGCTGTCGTCTTTATGCTCCCGAATCACAAACACGTATCCTTACCCTTGAACTCTTCTTTGAGCCCCAGCCTGTTCAATAAAACTCATTTCTCAACATCTCCACTGGATGTGAACCTTTTTTAAGCACAACTGTTTGATTCCATGCATCATCCTCTAAGATCCAGATACACTGATTGAATTTATTGCAAGAACTTTTATGTTTGTTATTTACTCAGCCTGGAATGCCTTCAAGGCTGCATCCTTCTCATGCAGGTCTCGGATCAAACATCAACTCTTCAGCATGTTTTTGCTGACACGCCTATCTCAGGTAGGATTGTAGAAGTTTATTAAATAGTTGGTGAGTGAATAAATGAGCAATCTCTGTTTTTTTAATCATAGTACTTAAAAATGTTGCCACTAGCTATTCCAAACTGCCTTGCCAGAAACTATATATTCTTTCCCGAATTTGGAAACACTGAAACAGAAATCTGTTAACAGAGCTGTTGTGGGAAAATGTAATTGACTCTACATCTGCCCCTAGTGGGAACTCTGGAAGCTTTACAGCAGCAGCTAGCCTAGAGTTTAGGCTCTGACAAAGCAGTAAGTTTGAAGGTCACGGCTGCCTCACCTGTACGATGTGGCTGTTGGGTCCATATTCTCTAAGGTCTAGTCCCACTCTGAAATTCTATACTACTATGTTTCAAATATTCTATATCCTGAATAGCCAAATGGGGACCTTGTCCTTACATCTGCTTGTACATAGGATGAGGGGAGAGATAGCTTCCCTGATCAGGCCATCACAGTGGAGAACTGAGGGCTCCAATCGAGGAGTTGATTCTACAGATTTCTTTCCTGTTCTTTGCACTTTTCTCCCAAAACAGTGTGTGTGGCAAAAAGGACATTCTTAAAAATAAAATAAAATATAAAACCCCCTGTGGTCTGTGTCCCTGAGTGGAACTTTCTTAGAGAAGCATAATTGTCAGTAGTTACGTAAGGGCCAATTTTGCAATGATGAGATATTTTTGGAATTTTTTTTGTTTTAAAAAGTTATGATTATAGTTTTTTCTTTTTTGAGAAGGAATCTCACTCTGTTGCCCAGGTGATCTCAGCTCACTGCCCGGCAGGTTGGGGGTGGTTCAGGAGATACTCATCCCTCAGCCTCCTGAGGAGCTGGGATTACAGGAGTGTGCCACCATTTCTAGCTAATTTTTGTAGTTTTAGTAGAGACAGGGTTTCACCATGTAGGCCATCCTGTTCTTGAACTCTTGACCTCAAGTGATTCGCCTGCCTTGACCTCCCAAAGTGCTGGGATTACAGGAGTGAGTCAGCAAGCCTGGCCAAGTTATGGTTATAGTTTTAACTTGTTTTTTAAATTATTATTTTTATTTCTTGAAGCTTTCCACTATGCATGGTGACTGGGAGTGTTCACTGCTTAGTTATTTTCAAGGCAAGTACTGTATGTAAGCAAAATGAAAGGAAAAGATACGGGAAGCATGATCTGCATAGGATTCATATCTTGTTAACTATGGTATTCACAAAACAACATGTTTAAAAATTTATTGAAAAGAGATATTTTTTTCCTATGATCTTCCCTTCCTGTTGAATTTGACAGTCAAGTAAATATGGCATTACAGGCTTTCCAACCTACCAGAGCAGTTGGTTTATTTCACAAAGGACTGGTTCTCTCTAAAGGCACAGACAAAGGCAAACGCAAAAACTGCTCATCCTCTGTGCCAGGAACATGAGGGCCTCCATATGTCTGGGGAAAATGTGGGCACCAAATTGGTAGACAAAATAAAATTCAGTAAGATCACTCTTACCCTCTTCTCTGATCACAGGTATTTCTCTAATAGCATAAAGGACTTGTTAAATTGATATGAAGTGGTAGATTTCATTTACATGCACTTGCTCTGGGAGGCTCTAGATATTTTAGTAAACCAACAGACATTTGAGTTTTGAGCAACATGTTTTCCCATTGAACATATGGGGGGAAATTTATTTTTAAACATTAAATAGACGTGCATCTTACAGTAACTAAAACTACCTAAAGCACTTTCCAGTTTGCCTCAAACTTCCTTTTTTCTTAGAGACAGTGTCTCACTCTGGTTTCCCAGGCTGGAGGGCAGTGACATGATCAGGCCTCACTGCAGCCTCGACCTTGTGGGCTCAAGTGATCCTTCCACTGCGTCAGCCTCCTGAGTAGCTGGGACTACAGATGTGCACCATCACGCCTGATTAATATTTTTATTTTTTGTAGAGAAGGCATCTCACTATGTTGCCCAGGCTGGTCTTGAACTCCTGGCATCAAGTGATCCTCCTGCCTTGGCCTCCTATGGTTTGGCAATTACAAGATTAGTGTCCGTTGAATTGGATTTACTTTAGCAGCCAGATATCTGCTATGTTCAGCATGAGTGAGCATAAACTGCAGAGACCATGTTGACTATTATACAATTATGGAGTGTACATCCTATGAGGAAATAGCTACATGTAATGAATTCCTTCTTTTGTTGTAGCTACTGATTTTTATATATACATACATATTTTCATTTTTCTGAGACTAGGAATTGATCTATGAGCTCCATCTAATTTAATAGCAGTATCACTACATTGATGTAGTGGTAACGAAGGCACCAACCCTTTATTACATTTAAACAAGATAAGGAAAAAGAAATTTTTCCTGGGCCTTAGGGAAAAAGAAAGCTCAGGCTCAGATATTCAGATTCAGAAACTGATATGGTTTGGCTGTGTCCCCACCCAAATCTCATCTTGAGTTGTAGCTCCCATGATTCCCACGTGTTGTGGGAAGGACCCGGTGGGAGGTAACTGAATCTTGGGGGTGAGCCTTTCCTGTGCTATTCAATACTTCCCATAATGAATATGGTTTCAGCTTCAGGAGTTTCAAAATAACATCATGGGAATGTGGTGTCTTTTTCATTTGCAAATTTAAAAGAAAGTATACCATTTGTAGAGTGCAAGAAGAAGAGACAATGTGGCAATTAGTCATCAGAGTTGATGAATCTGAAGAATTCAAAATTCTTGAATCTGGGTAAGTCTGGTCTTCTTATGCAGAAACAGAAGCAGGTAACATACAAATATATGTTCAATATGTGATCTCTCTGACAGATAACACCGTAGCCAACAAGAGTATTTTGTGATATAATTAATAGTGTTATTTTTCATCTAGCTGTGCTTTCATGTTAATCTAGATGTTTTGCTGCTGTTCATCCTTGACAAAGAAAGAAACCAAATAATAAATGAATTCAAGTGATGTTATTATATTTCTTAAATAGATCAGAGGCCTCTTCTGAGTCTTACACTATAATCAGAGAATAAAAAACTGGATTTAATTTTCACCCATCTTGTGAGATAATAGCACAGTCAAGAAAATGTACTGTTTCTTTAATAATTTCAATACTAAAAATTTACAGGAGAGAAAATTTATCATTCTGAATGTATTGAAAACACTAAATCCAGCCCCTTGTGAGTCCTCAAATTACCATCAATTTTAAAATGGACAAGCAACTGGCTAATAATGACTATACAAGCCTGCCAAGGAAAAAAATCACTGTAGGCTGCTCTAGTAAGTCCTTGGAAGACAGAGGAAGAATGCTTTTTGTGCAGTACTATTTGCAACTACTTATCTGATGGCATTAGGTTATCACATACCCATGGGGCTTTCCAGAACTCCTCCCACTTCCTGCCCTTGACATGCTGAGCAATCCTATATTGCTGACACTATCAGATCAAGGAACTAAAAATGTCTTTGGTTCCCAAAAGAATAATGACAAAAGAACAATTAATGCTTGGAATTAGTTCCCTGGACATTCTGTCTACCAGAGCCAGATACATTGGAGTTTTCTGCTTAAGTTTCAGATAAAGATGAACAAATTGTGGAAACCTGAAAGAGACTTGGTCAATTCCTTTGGTAAGAATCCCAAACTACTGATTATAAAACTGCTCATTATGTAACTAAAATTCTGCTCCCTTTCTATAGTAAGAATTAAAATCCATTGGTCAGGTTCATTTGAATCAAGTGTATTCAAGGGCATTCATTATTTTATTTACATTGCTATGTCTTCTATTGTTTACTTATCCTACAAAATAAATGGCATTATGAAATTGTATATATATCCTATAGCATAGCAAGTCAGACACAAACATTCTTACAAGGTGCTACAAGTCAACAGATGAAGATGAAATACACAAAATGATATGTGGCAGGTGAAATGTAGAAGGTGAGGTAACTGGAAACACATGAACTACTTAGAAGATAAAAGGTGCTACTTAGGTTGAACCAAAAACTAATGTGAGACCTGAAGAGATTTAATAAATTATATACCATTTCTCCCCTTTAGTGCCAACAAGAGCCAGCAAAGTCCAGTAATACTCATCAGGACTGACCATTCCATTAAATGCAGTAGCAGTTGACAAGCCCTGTGACTTCACATAGAGTGACAGCTCTGATGTGGCACAAATCTTAGAAGAGGTGACGAAAAAAAACAACAGATGGCGAGAAGCTAAGGAACAGCTGCCACCACCCAGGTGAGAAGGGACTGGATGTCCAAACAGATACGTACAGCTTTCTTTAAGACACCAGGCCACAACATGTATAACCTAACAATATTTTTTATTCAAATGGCTGGTAAATGGTGATAATTTTGTTTAAAAAGCCTCACAATTTTAAAATTATTTCTATTTTTTAATAAAGCAAACAATAACTTTTCTTTTTGGTGTCTTTGTCTTACATGGAAACTTAAATGCAGAATTTTAGGACTGCTTATGGCTGAGTAGAAGCTATGGTAACTTTTTCCCTTGGGTAGAAGTGTTTGTTTGCTGGTAAACAATGCAAAAAAAGAAACAAATGGACCTGCTGAAGACCTACTTTTGTATTTCCCTCTTGACTAATGACAATCATTTAGCTCCAATCTCCATGTTCACGGTCCTCTTTCTTCTTGGCTTTGCTTCAGGTCTAAATTCTCCTCGATGTTCAGAGAACCGAAGAGATGGGAAGGAATTGGGGTCACTGGAGGAAAGTTTTCCTCTAGATGGCTCTTTATTTTATAAAGGATAAAAAGAGATATAATCCAAAAAGTTTTCAGCAATTCAGAACATGAATTTATGCACTGTGAAATTAAAAACTCTTACTTAAATAAAGCTACAGTAAAAATGATATTTTAATAAAGAACTAAATGTCCAGTGAAGGTATGAACAAACAGTTTCATCTTTTCTAAATGGGAAACATGCTGTGATTCTTCCCATGTATTTACAATGTCTTAAAGTTACAATCTTAAAAACGAGACAACTTGGGAAGAACACCTTCCAAATCTAAGAAGACAGCAAAAGAAACTCCTCACTCTGAGAAGTGAAGAAGGCTTGCTCATTCGAATGGATTTGGGATATATGCTAATGGTTTACACCAAGCTAGGGAGCAGTCATTCAAATCAAAAGCAGAAATATTGGTAGAGTTTAACAGTGAGTCAGATGCCTAAAAATAGGAAGCAAAGCATTTGATAATTATTGGGAGACAGGATTTATGGATGATGTGATCATTGTCAAGACCATGGTCAATAGTAGACCTGGCTAGGCACAGGTCTAATTTAATTGAAGCAATTGAGGTTCAACTAAGTGAGTACTCATCCTTATCCACGGGTTAATAAATATATTTTAGGCAAACTAAAGAAGAAGGAACAATAGATTGAGGTTGACATTTAACTGTCAATGCCATTGAGAGATCTGGTAGGGCAAAGGAGACAAATACAAGAGAGCCCAGTGCAGCCTACATAAGATGAGCAAACTTCGCAGCAGGATTAGAGTGCAGATGCCTAACTTTCCCAATATACAAGGAATCCAGGCAGGCTGCTATCCTGCTGAATAGGTACAGGGTAAAAATGAAGTTCAGGCCATAGATAGAAGGAGCCCTTAAACACCCACAGAAAACATTACAAACCATCATTGAAATGCTTGCAGAGTCACTAGATTTAGCAATAGTTCTGATGGGAATCTAACCGGAGTTGCAGTTTGAACGGATGTTAAGTGTCATTGAGAGGACTGCTTCCTAGGATGAGATCCCAGAATTGGAAAAAAATGAAAACATCTAAACAGGAACTGGGAAGTGTCCACTCATTACTGATTCCATACTGACCCCCTTACACTCAGAAGTAGGCTGTGTGTAAAAAGTGATACATGCCTTGGAAATTCATCCCCAGGGTTTAGCTGGCCATTCTCAACTTGCCTACCCATATGCTCCTTGTCCTTCCCCTGGGCCTCCACTCATTTTGATCCAGTGCCTGTGCTCCTTTGATGCCAAAGTCAGAAACTTGGCGATAAGCTGCCTGAGGCATCATCTATACTCTCCTCTCTGCCCTCATCCCAACTTCCTCAACCCTCAGCTTGATAAAGACTTGGATATTGATATGGGTTAAGTTGTGCCACCTCCATCTCCTGCCACCACCAAATTCATATGTTGAAGTCCTAACCTCGAGGACCTCAGAATGTGACTTTATTTGGAGATAAGGTCTTTCAAGCTAAATCAAGCTCATTAGGGTGAGCCCTAATCTACAATCACTGGTGTCCTTATAAAAAAGAGGGGAAATTTGGACACAGAAATACCCATAGGGAGACAATGTGAAGATGACATAGGGAGACGACAGGCATCTATAAACCAAGGAGAGAGGCTTGGAACAGATTCTTCCCTCACAGCCCTCAGAAAAAGGTACCATACTGAAATCTTGATTTTGGATTTTTAGCTTCCAGAACCAAGAGACAATACATTTCTATTGTTCAAGTCATCCAGCGATGCTACTTTGATATAACCATCCCAGCAAGATAATACAGGCAGATCTGCACCAAGTGCAGAATGAAGGTGATGTTAATTAATACTTTCCATGGGTCCATGTTATTCACTTCCTCATTTAAACAAAATGCCTCTGGTTATATGCACTTTTGTTTTCAAGCCTTTCTGGATTGAAAGTAGGGTGTAAATACAGATTTCTTGTGATTTGAAACTGGACTCACAGTTTTTTCCTCTTTTTGTTCATACCTGTTGAGTTTTAAGTTGCTACTATTTAAAGAAAGAAGAAAAAAAGAAAGAAAAAATGGAGACAGTGGAGAAGGAGGTAGGGAGGTAACAAAAACTGACAAAGGCATGTGTGTGCCTTTCTGAGGCAGCAGGAAAGAGAAGTTCGCCTATTAAGAGCTGGATTAAATGGAGATGTACCACTTTTGTGGAATTTCAAGGACACACAAACAGGTTATACCCATAAAATGAAGAAAAAAGCAGGAGGAATAAATATGAGCTAGGCCAGGGTGGAGAAGCAGCACCAGAGGTCAACCAGGGCAGAGGATCTGTGTATTTCAGACTCAGCTCACTAGTCTGCAGGTGAAACAATCATTGCCAGGAACATGAGACAGAACTTTAGCTTCTTGGCATCCATTTCTTTGAAGATTTCTCCCAACTTCTCACTCTCACTCACAGCACAAGCTGATGAGGCTGAGCACTCAGGCAGTTGCCTGGGTGATTCAAGGAACAGGAAAATTAACTCCAGTATCTGTTGCCTATATATTACATAAGAGTTGAGGGAGAATTTTTTTGGACTGCCTCCCTGATTTCCATGCTATGTTCTGCAACATAAGGACTAAATTTGGCTTTAACCTATCACAGGTGGTTGTTATTTTGCAATAATGTGTTTATGCCATTTTAAATGAAAATGCTACTGACTGTTCTGTCCTCAGCCGCAGGGAAAATAAGTCTGATCAATGGAAATGAAGCAGCATCTCCTGACATAAGTTTCCTTTCAGAACTTCCCATGCAACTTGGATGTAGATATGACGGGAGTTACTCTGTTTCTGGGTTGGGTAGTTTGGCTGTATTTGAAGAAGAGGGTTGGAGACTTTATCTGAAAATATTCCACAGTAATGGAAAGTTTATTGCATAAACAGATGAGTTTGCACTCATCTGTCTATTTATTCTATATCTACCTATGTAGTGCAATGGGGAAGAGATTATCATTTTATTTTTTATACTGTTCTATGTAGGTTGAATTTTAAGAAACTTGCATTACTATATGATCTGAGGAAATTAAGCTTTATTTACGTGTTTGTTTATTTATTTATTTATTTACTTTTGAGACAGGGTCTTACTCTGTCACCCAGGCTGGAGTGCAGTAGCATGATCACAGTTCACTGCAGTCTCAACCTCCCGGGCTCAGCTGATCCTCCCACCTCAGCCTCCCCAGTAGCTGGGATTACAGGGCGTGCACCACCTCACCTGGCTAATTTTTCTATTTTTCGTAAAGATAGGATTTTGCCATGTTGTCCAGCCTAGTCTTGAATTCCTGGGCTCAAACAATCAACCCACCCTGGCCTCGCAAAGTGCTAGGATTATAGGCATGAGCCACTGTGCCCATTCCAGCTATTTTAATTTTGGAAAAATATTTTAGAAAACTAATAATTTTGGGGGGCTGGGCACAGTGGCTCGTGCCTATAGTCCCAGTACTTTAGGAAGTCAAGGCAAGAGGATCACTTGACCCCAGGGGTTTGAGACCACGCCTGGGAAACATAGTGAGACTCCCCTCAGCACTGCCTTTACAAAAAATACACACATAAAAAAAAATATCTGTGGATGATGGTGTGTGCCTGTAGTCCAAGCTACTAGTGAGACTTAGGTAGGCAGATAATTTGAGCCCAAGAGGTCAAGTCTTCAGTGACCAGAGATCATGCCACTGTGCTCAGAGTGACACCTTATCAAACAAAAAAAAAGAAGAAGAAGAAAAAAATTTTTTTGGTTAATGTCATTAATGGAATTCTAAAAAATAACAACTATATTTTATAAAGAATATCTTTGCTTATAATACAGAAATCTTACTAGTTTTCCACTTAAACTTATTTCTCATCTAAAGAAGCAATGATGAAAACTCTGTATTTTCTAGGCATCACATTTTCTATGCTAAATTATTAAATAACTAACTAGGAAATGAAGAAATAAAAAACAGAATCATGTTTCCTCTCTTAAACCAGAAACAAAAGCTACTTGGTACTTCAAAGTACTGATTGTCCTTGAGATGTAAAGGGAGTGCCTAATGTTCCACATCAATAATCTGACCCACATCAGAAGCTATTTCGGATAACAGGAAATAGTTACCTTTATCAAACATATAAAAGCTCATATTAACGTGTGGCTGACTGTAAAGTGATTCTGCCAAGAAGAAATGCATTACAGCATCTCAGTCCAGTGGCCTATACTTAAGGCTGATTCAACACTTCCACAATAAAACTTTATTTCTGAGGCTTCAATAACTGAGCCAATTAAAAGCAATTCCAGGCTGGGTGCCATGGTTCATGCCTGTAATCCCAGCACTTTGGGAGGCCGAGGTGGGTGGATCGCAAGGTCAGGAGTTCAAGACCAGCCTGGCCAAGATGATGAAACCGTGTCTCCACTAAAAAAAAAAAAAAAAAAAAAAAAATAGCCAGGGGTGGTGGCAGGCGCCTGTAATCCCAGCTACTCAGGAAGCTGAGGCAGAGAATTGCTTGAACCCGGGAGGCTGAGGTTGCAGTGAGCTGAGATTGCCCCACTGTACTCCAGCCTGGGTGACACAGCGAGATTCCATCTCAAAAAAATAATAATAATAATTCCAGGTTAAAACTCCACATATAGCTTTTTGAGCAGAAAGGCTCTCTTTATAAAAACGATTTTACTTTTGAAATGCGTGTCTTTAAAGATATTTTTATAGTTGGGTTAAGGCTTAAGGTTTTCGCTAATTAAAAAGGTATTTTTTTTCTTTTTCTTGGATGTGTATGTGTTCATTAGAGTATTGCTTCGTTATAAATAAAACAGGCAGAGGATGCCATTCAAGTAGTTCATGCCTTCCCAAAGCCAAAGTTAAAATATTAAGTTTAGGAAAGTAACAATTAACAATTACTATTCTTAAATGTCTTAGACATGAAAGCAGGGCCAGTTTTCGCTAGGATAATGAAGAGTATGTTTACATTACAAATCTGTGGTATGAATACCCTCCATATTCGCAGTCTCTGGCAATGCTTAGAGAGAAAAGCCACAGTTTGTTGTCTGTAACCCAAGGGCCATCTGTAGTGTGGCAAGAAGGGGATCTCATTGGCATTTCTGTCATAATGTGGCCTAGTTCCTAAAATTTGGCATGAGGATTAAAGTGACGAAGAGCCAGGGCCCAAGCCGGAGACAAAGCATAGCAGTGCACAGGGAGACTCTGGGGGCTACCCAGCATTAGCCCAGGAAGGACCTCAACCAGCTTCCAAAGAGTCCACTGCCCCCTGTCCAGAGAAACTCGTTGCAAAATTCTTTAAGGGCAAAATTGTAGTTACAACCTAGTCAATAACTTTAAAGTTCCTGAAGGGCTGGGACACAGTTGTCAGTTGCAGAGTTGGAATCTTACCTCTAACAGTATCTCCATCACAGGAGATGTTCAATTTATATGTGTCGTTGGAATAAAGTATCTGCTGAATTACCACTCTGACTGCATTTTACCAACAAAAAAGCACACGAATGCAAAGAAATGAATCAATCACATGGCAACGTTTTCAAAAGAGAGTGTCCTTACTTTTTAATCAATAGCCCAATAGTTAAAATTTATTAGTTCATGTGACTATAATGACTAAGGAAGTTCTATAGGAAACTGTTTGCAACAGCCCTTCTGAAGCAACAGAAAAAAACTGATGTCAAGCTTTTTTTTTTTTTTCATATGTTTGTTGGCCAACATCACTGATCATTACAGAAATGCAAATCAAAACCACAATGAGATACTAGCCCATGCCAGTCAGAATGGTGATTATTAAAAAGTCAAGAAACAATACATGCAACACATACTGGTGAGGCTGTGGAGAAACAGGAATGCTTTTACACTGTTGGTGGGAATGCAAATTAGTTCCATTGTGGAAGACAGTGTGGTGATTCCTCAAGGATATAGAACCAGAAATACCATTTGACCTAGCAATCTCATTACTGGGTATACATGCAAAGGAATCTAAATAATTCTGCTATAAAGATACATGCACACATATGTTTATTGCAGCACTATTTACAATAGCAAAGAAATAGACCAACCCAAATGCCCATCAGTGATAGACTGGATAAAGAAAATGTGGTACATATACACCATGGAACACCATATAGCCATAAAAAGGATTGAGATCATGTCCTTTGCAGGGATATAAATGAAGCTGGAAACCATCATCCTCAGCAAACTAACATAGGAACAGAAAACACTGCATGTTGTCACTCATAACTGAGAGCTGAACAATGAGAACACATGGACACAGCGAGGGGAACAACACACACTGGCGCCTACTGGTTAGTGAGGTGTGAGGGGAGGGAGCCTAGATGATGGGTTACTAGGTACAGCAAGCCACCATGGCACATACACACCAATGTAACAAACCTGCATGTTCTACACATGTATCCTGGAACTTAAAATAAACAACAAAAAATAATTTTAAAAAGCACGAAAGTGATGAACTAAAGCGTGTGTGCTCTCTTGTTTTCTCTCTCTCTCTCTCTCTCTCTCTCTCTCTCTCTCTCTTTCTCTCTCTCTCTCTCTTCAAAGGCACACTGTGGACAGGGTGAATTCACTAATATCTATTCAGTAAATACTTAGTGACTATTTACATCATTTTGCAAAGTTGAAAAAGATACTGGCTATGCCCTCAATAGCTCTGACTATTTATAATAAGTGCTCTAATTGCAGGTAAATGCAGTGTTCATAATTTTATATAAATTAAGCACACACTAAATATTAGTCAGCCTTTTTAACTCAGGAGAGAGCTGAAAAGATAATGTTTCTTAATGAAGTATACAATTTTATCTCAAGGGAAAATGCTTTCAATTTCATAACTCTGAAGAGGGTCAGACGCTCTAGAATCCAGTTCTATTTTGCCTTAACTAAATGCATGACTTTGTACCAGTCAATCTTTAGGAATCTCAGTTAGTTGCCTTTAAAAATCAGTTAGACAAGCTGAGTTTTAAAGATTTTTTTCCATCAAAAATTATGAAATTTTTAACTCTTTCGAGATCACATTCCAGCCATTAAGTGTCACCTAGGAAACTCTTTTAAAATGCAAGTATATTCCTTCTAGTGATGTTTCCTTTTTTAAAATGCGGATCATTGTATAGGTAATGTCAAATTACAAAAGTAGGATATTTAACATTACCTGTTATCTTCCAAGTATTTATACATATTTAGTACCTATTTAAAAGTAGGATATTTTAATATTACTAGCCATCTTCCAAATATTTATACATATTTAATGGAGCCACCTTTCAAATATTTATACATATTTTATACAACTATTATCATCATATTAAATGCATAAAGATAATTCCAAGACTCAGTGTTGTCATGAAACTATTCTTTTTAAAAGAAAAAAGTAACATGAGAAGAAACACACAAAACTTTCGCATATATCAGAAATAACATTCCTTATTTGATTATTATTCTTGTGGTAAGAGTGATTAGTTCGAAAAGAAGCCATTTTCTACAGTAATCAAAACAGCATGGTACTGGTACTAAAACAGAGATATAGACCAATAGAACAGAACAGAGGCCTCAGAAATAATGCCACACATCTACAACCATCAGATCTTTGACAAAAAAACAAGCAATAGGGAAAGGATTCCCTACTTTATGAATGGTGTTGGGAAAACTGGCTAGCCATCGGCAGAAAGCTGAAACTGGATCCCTTCCTTATACCTTATACAAAAATTAACTCAAGATGTATTAAAGATCTAAACATGGAAAAAGATTTAAACCTAACACTATAAAAGCCATAGAAGAAAACCTAGGCAATACCATTCAGGACATAGGCATGAGCAAAGACTTCATGACTAAAACACCAAAAGCAATGGCAACAAAAGCCAAAATAGACAAATGGGATCTAATCAAACTTAAGAGCTTCTGCACAGCAAAAGAAACAATCATTAGAGTGAACTGGCAACCAACAGAATGGGAAAAAATTTTACAATCTATCCATATGACAAAGGGCTAATATCCAGAATCTACAAAGAGCTTAAACAAATTTACAAAACAAACAACCCCATCAAAAAGTGACAAAGGATATGAACAGACACTTTTCAAAAGAAGACATTTATGCAGGCAGCAAACATCTGAAAAAAGTTCATCATCATCACTGATCATTAGAAAAATGCAAATCAGGCCAGGCGCGGTGGCTCACGCCTGTAATCCCAGCACTTTGGGAGGCCAAGGCAGGTGGATCACGAGGCCAAGAGATCGAGACACATCCTGGTCCACACGGTGAAACGCTGTCTCTACTAAATATACAAAAAAATTAGCTGGGTGTGGTGGCACGCACCTGTGGTCCCAGCTACTCGGGAAGCTGAGGCCGAAGAATTGCTTGAACCCAGGAGGTGGAGGTTGCAGTGAACCGAGATTGCGCCACTGCACTCCAGCCTGGTAACAGAGCAAGACTTCATCTCAAAAAAAAAGAAAAGAAAAGAAAAATGCAAATCAAAACCACACTGAGATGTCATCTCACACAAGTTAGAATGGTGATCATTAAAAAATCAGGATGCTGGAGAGGATGTGGAGAAATAGAAACACTTTTACACTGTTGGTGGGAGTGTAAATTAGTTCAACCATTGCAGAAGACAGTGTGGCAATTACTCAAGGACCTAGAAATAGAAACACCATTTGACCCAGTAATCCCATTACTGGGTATATACCCAAAGGATTATAAATCATTCTACAATAAAGACACATGCACACGTATGTTTGTTGTGGCACTGTTCACAATAGCAAAGACTTGGAACCAACCCAGATGTCCATCAATGATAGATCAAATAAAGAAAATGTGGCACATATACACCATGGAATGCTATGCAGCCATAAGAAATGATGAGTTCATGTCCTTTGCAGGGACACAATGAAGCTGGAAATCATTATTCTCAACAAACTGACACAAGAAGAGAAAACGAAATACCACATGTTCTCACTCATAAGTGGATGTTGAACAATGAGAACACAAGGACACAGGGAGAGGAACATGACACACTGAGGCCTGTCAGTGGGTGGGGAGCTAGGGGAGGCATAGCAGGGGTAGGGGGATTGGGGATGGATAGCATTAGGAGAAATACCTAACGTACATGGTAGGGTGATGGATGCAGCAAATCATCACAGCACGTGTGTGCCTATGTAACAAACCTGCATGTTCTGCACATGTACCCCAGAACTTAAAGTATCATAAATAAAAAAAGGCAAAGAAGCCATTTTATCACACAGTTGAGACATATTTCATAAAAAACAGAAATACAAAATCAAATAAAATTGTTAGAGTATTATTTGTACACATGCATTTCCAGTCTAATTAAAATATCCTTTATATTAATTTGTTATTAAATTCATTAATTATTTATAGGTGTTTACCTGCAATAATTATATACTCAGAGACGCATCATACCATTAGAACACAAAACGATCTCAGAAAACAGCTAGTGCTTGACTTACGATCACGATTGGTTCCGACAGACCGGTCGTAACACAATTTGGTCGTAAGTTGAGTAGGCTATATGTACAGTACTGTGAAATGATGTTATAAAAATCTTTAAGTCATATTTTATCATAATTTTCTTTCATTATTGTTATATATCATAATTTTCTTTGTTCATTTTATGCCATTTGTATCATCTCTACACCATTTTGTTTCTTATTTTTACATTTGTCAGGTTTAAGTAAAACACTGCATTACCAGTACAACTGGTTTTATATTTGCAAAACATACAAAATTACAAAATACAGGTGTTAAAAAATACCATAGGAAACATTTTCCCAATTGCAAAACATATCAAAATATATAAACATGTACGAAACATTTTATTGGCTGCTGGTGCTTGGCTGCTGATCGTTGATGTCGTCATCTGAGGCAGTAGTTGGGGTTACCAGAGTTGGTTTTTTCATAAACAGAGTGAGCTTTGTCTGAATTGTATGTTTCTTTTTTTCTTCATAAATTTCATGATACGGATGAAACACATCGTGCGCCATCCATTCAATCCTTGCAAATCGTTCGATGTTTGGGTCCATTGCTTCGAAATGTATGTATAAGAAGTTTATTCAGTAAAGATAAACCGTCTGATAATCCCTTAGTGGTGAACTTTCTTTCTGGCTCCTCCTCTTCTTTCTCTGCTTCTCTTCTTTCTTCTTCCGCCACTCTTTCTTCTTCCAGTTCGATTAGCTCTTCATTTGTAAGTTCTCCGGATTCTTTGTCTAGCAACTCTTCAACATCTTCCATTTCACACTCCAAAGAAAGGTCTTTAGCGAGTTTTACTATTTTTTCCCGAATCGTTTCAAGTTCATGTTCACTGTCAAATCTGTCAAAATCATTAACATAGTGCTTAACACAATTTTTCCAGATGCCATTCATGCACTTTGTCATCACAGCCTCCCAGGTGGTAGCAATATTCTTGATACACATCAAAATGTTGTAGTGTTTCCAAAAATCTCGCAATGTTAGTTCTGAGTCAGCATCTATAGCGGATATTGCTTGAGCGAAGGTGGTTCGGAGATAGTCGGCCTTTAATGTAGCAATCGAACCTTGGCCCATAGGCTGGATGAGTGGAGTTGTATTTGGCGGAAGAAAAACAAATTTTACATCTGGATGGAGATCACCTAGATGTGGTGGGTGTCCAGGCGCATTATTGAGTAGCAGTAAAATCTTGAAAGGAATATCTTTCTTCAAACAATATTCTCGAACTTGAGGAATAAAACTGTTCATGGACCAGTCTTCAAACAATCCTTGTGTCACCCATGCCTTACGTTGAGAATGAAAGTAGACGGGCAGTGTGTGCTTGTTAACGTTCTTGAACGCACGCGGGTTGTCTGAGTGACAAATTAAGAACGGCTTCAGCTTAAACCCTGCGATGTTCCTGCCAAGCAGCAGAGTTAGCCTATCCTTAAATGCTTTAAATCCCGGCATGCTTTTGGCCTCTTTGTGAATATAAGTGCGTGCTGGCATCTGTTTTCAAAATAATCCAGTTTCATCAACATTGAAAATCTGTTCTGCTAGATATCCCTCATCTGTAATTAATTCATCCAGACTATCAACAAACTTACGTGCTCCTTCCTCATCCGCACTCGCTGCTTCTCAGTCACTCGAACACTATGCATCTGGAATCTTTTCTTGAATCTCTGGAACCAGCCAGTGCTTGCTACAAATTCTTGACTGTAATCTTCGCCAGCACGCTCCTTCAGAGTCTGAAATAGACTTCTCACCTTCATCTGCACAGTAAAAAGACTTAATGGTGTCTGTTTTTGAATTTGATCTTCCATCCAAATATATAGCAATTTCTCCATTTCGTGGATGGGCCTGCTTCGTTGCTTTGTTATAACTGTTGATCACATGGGTGCAGAACCTTTCACAGCTTCACGAATTTTATCTTTCAAAATCACGGACATAGTCGAGTGTGATAACTTCGTATCACTGATCACATTCACTTTCTTCCTCCTTCGTACTGCTTAATTACCTTCATTTTTGTGTCGAGATCGATGGCCTTTCTTTCCTTCTTGGCAGGCTGAGGTGTAGACAAAGACAATTTCCTCTTGGTAGACATCTTGGGAGGGGTTTGATGAAAAATATCCAAGACACAAAACACAAATTGCTGTACCGAGTCTGAGATAACAGTTGAAATGGTGCACACGGAGATGGTAGTGCTGCTGGAAGCTGGTCCGCACTGTCGTATGCCCAGCTGGGCAACGTTTGCGCTGCCAGACGCGGAGCAGTCATGGCTAGCAATTGTGGTCGTAAAGTCGAATGGTCGTAAGTTGCATAGGTCGTAAGTCGATCAACACCTGTATCTGACTCTTATTATACGAAGCCCATGAGTTTGGCAATTCTTTCTCAACAAAGTGTTTTCACTTATAGACACAAGAGCAAAGCAATCTTTATGGATTTTTCATGTCTTCACTGAATAAGACAAAGTCCAGAGACAGAAATTTTTACCAATCTTTTGTATGTCCTGTATCACATTTCTTACAAATTTGACCATTGTGCCACTAATTGTAGGTACAGAGAAATTAAAGACATACAATTAGTATAAACATATCCAGAAATAAGCAAAGCAATTACTACTTTCTCATCATGATTATTCAGTGTGACCTAAATGTTTTTGGTGGGAAACTGGATATTGAAATAATTAATATTCAGAATGATCTTTCCTTGCAAAGAAATATATAGGCAAGCTTCACTTCATTAAATAAGCACAAATTCATCATTATAAGAAGTTATTTTGGACCCAGAAAGATAAAGTTGTAAGTGATGAGTGAGTTCTCAGGTCCTCTCCATAAGTAAGCCACTGAGAGGTTGCCTGACAGTGCTCAGGAGCTAGTGTTGGATCAGACACGGTGTCTTATGCCTATAATCCCAACACTTTGGGAGGTGAGGCAGGAGGAACACTTGAGGCCAAGAGTTCAAGACCACCCTGCACAACATAATCAGACCTCATCTCTACAAAAAATTTTTAAAAATTAGCCAGGCATGGTGGCACATGCCTGTCATCCCAGCTACTTGGGAGGCTGAGGTGGGAGTATTGCTTGAGCCCAGGAGGTCGAGACTGCAGTGAGCTGTGATCACACCACTGCACTCCAGCCTGGATGACAGACTGAGACGCTGTCTCATAACAAAACAAAATAATAACCACAACAACAAAACCAAACCATAAAAAAAGAAGCTAGTGTTGTTTTGGGTCAAGGATGAGATGAGGATGAGAGCGTATCCTTTAGACAAGATTGATTCCAGATACAACTTGATTCCAGCTAATGGCTCTCTTTGATGTTTTACTTCCATTCTTCTTCATACTTTTCTACCTCTTAATTCCTCTTTTGCAATGACGCTAAAGTCTTCAGGGTCCCAAGTCCTCCAAATTCTGACCTTCATGGGCTAGCTTCAGGGTATGTGACCTGAGTGTTTGCACAGGGTCCTGCACTCTCGTGGGCCCTGCACACAGTTTTATGCCCTGTTGTGTATTAATTACTCTTAATAACTATTTTGTGCTGGGTCCTGAAAATAAGGTAGTGAGTCTTGCCTCCTATCCATAATGATCAAGTGGTCATTACCAGCGATGCAAAAGAACAACCTTGAAAGAATAGACACTAATATATGAATGAATACTGAGTTATCCTTCAATTCTCTGGGAGACTGAATTCCCTCAAAATATCTACTTAGGAACTCGGTTTGCCACTTAACCACCCTGGAACTCTGTTATTTCACCTGCAAAATAAGAACAGCAAATTATGAACTGTAAGTTCCTTCTCATCTAAACAACCACACCAGCCTATAGAAACTTGTCCTTTTAAAAGGACGGTAATTTTTGCAGAGTAAAAGATGACAAGAAAATAATTTGGGCCATCCAGTAATCTGCTACCCTGGTTAATTTCCTTAATTATATGTGTCTGTTTTTGTGGAAATTGCATTTATTCATTAAATAAATCCCATAGTATCTCTCAGTCAGTTTTTAAATTTCCCCAATTATTATGTCATGCTCATAGACTACAGCTTCATGAGGAAACAAAGTCTGTAAGTTACAATTGTTTTCGGAAAACTTGAGCACAGTAAATGCCCAACAAATATTTGTTAAATGCATGAATATATGATTGAATAAACTGAGTATCTACTAAACATCAGCTGAATAAAAATGAGTATCTACTTGTGCTTAGTACTGGATATCCAAAGTTGAATAAGACAAGATCCTACTTTCAAGGTTCTAATATGCTAATGTGTCACAGAGATGCTTGAATAAATCCTTACAGATTAATTCAATCAACACCTTAATAGAAACATGTTCAAAGTAGAGTACAAACAAAGAATCCTCTCACTCTGGCTGGTGGTATTAGGAAAGGCTTTACAGATGAGGCGGGGTTTGAGCTGTCTTGAAGCTTGAGAAAGGCAAGAACTACATGTAAGGCAGGAAAATGAGACTGAGATTGGCTTGAAGGGATCTAGAAATTGTTCAGGGATTGCAATAACATAGTTTATGGAGGTTGTCCAAAGTAATTTATAGATTCAATGCTATCCCCATCAAGCTACCATTGACCTTCTTCACAGAACTGGAAAAAAACTACCTTAAACTTCATATGGAACCAAAAAAGAGCCCACATAGCCAAGACAATCCTAAGCAAAAAGAACAAAGCTGGAAGCATCATGCTACCTGACTTCAAACTATACTACAAGGCTACAGTAATCAAAACAGCATGGTACTGGTACCAAAA
Source organism: Sapajus apella (assembly GCF_009761245.1). Taxonomy (NCBI): domain Eukaryota; kingdom Metazoa; phylum Chordata; class Mammalia; order Primates; family Cebidae; genus Sapajus; species Sapajus apella. The sequence continues at coordinate 4,592,108 of NW_022437045.1, read as the reverse complement.
CAGAGATATAGACCAATGGAACAGAACAGAGGCCTCAGAAAGAATGCCACACAACTACAACCATTAGATCTTTGACAAACCTGATAAAAACAAGCAATGGGGAAAGGATTCCCTATTTAATAAACGGTATTGGGAAAACAGGCTAGCCATGTGCAGAAAGCTGAAACTGGACCCCTTCCTTACATCTTATACAAAAATGAACTCCAGATGTTTAAAGATTTAAACATAAGACCTTACATCATAAAAACCCTAGAAGAAAACCTAGGCAATACCATTCAGTATACAGGCATAGACAAAGACTTAACGACTAAAACACCAAAAGCAATGACAACAAAAGCCAAAATAAACAAATGGGATCTAATTAAACTTAAGAGCTTCTGCACAGCAAAAGAAACAATCATTAGAGTGAACTGGCAACCAACAGAATGGGAAAAATTTTTGCAATCTACCCATCTGACAAAGGGCAAATATCCAGAATCTACAAAGAACAAAAACAAATTTACAAGAAAAAAACAACCCCATCAAAAAGTGGGTAAAATATATGAACAGACACTTTTCAAAAGAAGGCATTTATGCAGCCAACAAACATATGAAAAAATGCCCATCATCACTGGTCATTAGAGAAATGAAAATCAAAACCACAATGAAATGCCATCTCATGACAGTTAGAATAGTGATCATTAAAAAATCTGGAGACAACAAATGCTGGTGAGGATGTGGAGAAATAGAAATGCTTTTACACTGTTGGTGGGAGTGAGTTCAACCATTGTGCAAGACAGTGTGGTGATTCCTCAATGACCTAGAAATAGAAATACCATTTGACCCAGCAATCCTATTATGGGGTATATACTGAAAGGATTATAAATTGTTCTATTATAAAGACACATGCACATATATGTTCATTGCAGCACTGATTACAATAGGAAAGACTTGGAACCAACCCAAATGCCCATCAATGATGGACTGGATAAAGAAAATGTGGCACATATATACCATGGAATACCATGCTGCCATAAAAAAGGATGAGTTCATGACTTTTGCAGGGACAGGGATGAAGCTGGAAACCATCATTCTCAGCAAACTGGTGCAAGAAGAGAAAATGACATACCGCATGTTCTCACTCATAGGTGGGTGTTGAACAATGAGAACATATGGACACAGGCAGGAGAACATCACACAATGGGGCCTGTTAGGGGGTGGGGGAGGGAACGGGAGGGAGAACAGGGGGTGGGAGGATTGGGGAGGGATAACATTAGGAGAAATACCTAATGTAGGTGACGGGGGGATGGATGCAGCAAACCACCATGGCATGTGTATACCTATGTAACAATCCCGCACAATCTGCACATACATATACCCCAGAACTTAAAGTGTAATTAAAAAAAAAAAAAAAAAATATATATATTTTTTATAAATTAATAATTATTTATAAGAAATGAAGAAAAGAAGGTTAATAGATGTCAGGCAATGAACACCCTTCCTATCTTAATGAGTTTATCTGGAAGGCTACAGTGAGTCCTTGTTAGCTTCTAAACAGGGCAAGGGACAATTGATGTAACTGGAGTTGTGTTTTGAAAGATCTGTCTTATTACAATATTGGGGGTGTGGTCTAGTTGAATTCCTAGGTTTCTGGATGTACTGTAAGAATTCCATGTTTTTCTGTTGAATAGTAAGGCAAAGAATGCTCATAGCAGCCCAAATTGGATAAAATGAAAATAAAATGTGAGAAGCCCCTAGAAAAGTAAAGGAGCTTAGAATGCATGCCATGAATACGGAATCAGTATATAATTCTTGTCAAGATGAACACAGTGGCTCATAACTTATAACAACAATAACAACATATAACAGATACAACATTAACAAATAACAACAATGACAACAACAAAGAACACCAAGATAAGTCCTGAGAATCTCAAAATTCTTCCCAAGTCACTAAATAAGTCAACAACAGAATAAAAGCAGATGAAAGGGACTCAAAGTGCCAGACACATGTGAGGAGAAAGGAAGCAAATGAATGGAAGGCAATTGTATAATTCTAGGTAAATAACTTTTTTAATGTGGGTGGAGACTACTATTTACTAAACATGAAAGATTAATATCAGCAGAGGAAGGAATTGTTTGTTTTTAATCCAAGAGGTCATTGTGAACAATAAAAAACAAAAAAAAGAACATAAGTAACCACAGAAACCATTTGTTAAGTACTTAAACAAACTTCACGACATCCAATTAATTCAAAATTGTACATGGTTAATTTGACACTGAATCTGTCTGGGGAAGTCACCCACTTCTTTGAGACATTTATTGAGAAGAAACAAACAGAAAATTATTATTACCTATCTTCAGCATTATGGGAAAGCTGCATATATTCTTGTACAGTTAAATTCTCAACTATTTAAAATAAATTAATACTTATGATTAACTGAATACTTATGATTGACACTGAATACTTACGATTAACAATTGTTTAATTAAACTATCGACTGCCATACAAAGATCAAGAACTAGGTATTTAGGTGTGAGAATCACACACACACACACACAAACACACACACAAATGTGTCAATATTCTCATCCGCCACAATTTGAAAGAATATAAAAGAAAATAATAATAACCTGGGATGTGAGTTGTTTTTCTAAGTTTCTTAAGATACATGAGGGGTTTGTCACACGAAACTGAAAGGCTGAGTCCCCCTTCATAAGTACATAGTACCTTAAATTATACATTCATGGAACTCTGAAGTTCATGGGCACTGGTGTGGTCTTCACTCCTCTTACAGAGGCCAACCCAAGGCCTCAGGCCTGATCCAACATAGACAGGGTCACATAGCCACCAGCACAGCGGCCAATAGAGATTTTTCAACTGCAGATGCAATTTTCCCAATTCAATTGCCTTATTTTGGGGGAGGGTTCCACCCAGGTTTTGGTGGAGAGGAAATCCCAGAGTTTACAATATGTCAGACAATTCAATTTCCTGTTGTGTCATGCTTTCTCTTTTCTTTTCATGAATCTGGGCCCTGGCAGAGCTAATTAAACATTGACCAAAGCAAGGAAAATTGACATTTCTGACTCCATGAAGATCTTCCCCAAAATATAAGCAGGAGTAATACTAGTTTTGTTACATAGCAAAAATCTGGAGAAATAATGTCAAGGGGTGCAAATGGAGATATCTGAGGGCAGGTGCTCAAGGAAAGAAGCCACTAAGAGGCAGGACAGTCACACACAAGTGTCCAAGATGGTACCAACCGGAGAACCAACTTCATGAGGGTCATCACCAGCTCATAGCAGGGTCCCCAACTCCGCAAGAGTGGAAAGCTGATGAGGGTCTGAAGAAGAGCTGACTTACCCTTAGGACTGATTTCTGATTGGACTCTACATAATGTATAGAATTACATTTAATGAGTTCTAAAGGAATTGCTCTTAACCAATGAATTTCTGAGCCTCTTGAACCTCCTCATGGGTAATGTACAAGGCTATTCTTTATTTTTCCAAAAATGATTTTAAATGACAGGCGGACACAATTGCACCTGCTCAGACCTGATTTTACATATAAAATACACATAATCTTTTTATATATTATAAACATGTAGAAACACATACATGTAAAGAAAATTAACAACTTTAACACAATTGATCACTCCCTCTTTGAACTCATTCTTCCTTTGACTTTCAGGCCTTCCTTTTGTCTTTTTTCTTCCTATGACACAGGCTGCAGCTTCTTAGTCTCACATGTGGGACTCTCCTCATTCCCACTTTCCTCAATGTTGAATGCCCCATTTCTCAAACCTCTTTTCTTCTTATCTGTCCTCACTCCCTGGGTGGTGCCAACCAATCCCACAACTTTAAACACTGTCTCTGTGCTGACAACGGCCAAATGTTTTCTCCTGCAGTGTCTCCTCCATTGATCTCTAGTCACATACGTACACTCAACTCCTTTCCTGGAAGTCTACCAGGCATTTAAAATGTAACATGTCTAAAATAAGCTCTCAGTTTTCGTCCTTAATGCTCTTCCCCATAACAGTTTTTCTTGATTTCAAAACTAAAAATGAGAGGACCAACTTTAATTTTTTCTTATACACCAAACCTAACTCATCAACACATTGTTTTGGTCTTACCTTCAAAATATATCTAAAATGTTACCACCTCTCTCCCCATCCACCATTCAAGCCATCATCTGTCTCTTGACTTGTCAAAAATAACCTCTTTTCTGGCCTCCCAGCTTTCACCATTTCTCAATGGTCAATATAATATTAACTATATTATATGAACTCAACAAATATTTATGAAGTGTCCACATTATGAAATGCGCCATGCTAGACAATGCGCAGGACACTGATGTGAGTCTGACCTAATTCCTGTCCTCAAGGTTTTTATATTCTGGGTGAATAGGTTAGATACACACATGCAACCCAATACGAAGCAACACTAGATAATGGTCACATTGTGCTATAAAGAGCTAGAGGAGTTTTGAGGGAGGAGAGGCCATTTCTGATTATATTGGCAAAAAAGCCTTTGCTGAAGAGGCTGGATTGAAGTTAAGCCTTGAAGATAAGTCAAGTTTTAGAAACAGTGACTTGAGCTCATTCCAGAAGGAGATGAAAGAGTCAGGACATCTTCTAAGCATGGAAAGTAAGTGACACTTGGCTGACATAGGAGGATATATAGGGGAGCTAGGGGAGAAAGAGCTGTTACAGTTAAGATGGACTTAGAATATGGAATCCAAGCAAGAGAGGTTGGCACTTTAACAGGGAGGTAAAGGAAGTACTTTTGTCAAATGTGTTTAACGTTACGTCATATGAGCAACAAAATTAAGGTAATATGTTTAAAAAAATTCATGCGGAGGCAATATGATATAGACAGATGTTTTATGTTTTATTTGTAGGCCTTAGACACTCTTAGAGGCCTGCCATACACTATATCAACTGCAATAAAGTGTACTTACATGCCATATAAAATATATTGACACGTATATAATTTTTGAATTGATTTGATTTACATTTGACTATTTGCCGTAATTTAGTATTTGTAAACCTTCACTTTTTTGTTTTTTTGATTTAGCAGTTTTCTTTTTCTATTTGAAAGCCAATATTTTATAGGTCACCGAAGACCCTGAAGGCCTGAAACACTTTCTCCATGAAGTGCAATGGATGAAATAGGTTTTCTAACAGATAGGCTTAGAGGACCAAGCACTACACAAATGTAAACGCTTTCATAAATTTATTAGTAAAAGTAGTGTGAACAAGTAATATGCCATTTAGAAGGAAAATGTGCTTAAAACATAGTATTTATGAAAACAACAAACATTTCACTCATTCAGGCAGGATGTGTATCTTTAAAGTGATTTTACACTAAAAAACTGCTTTTGATTAAACTCAAAATTCAGATATACATCCTTCAAACAGAGGGCAGGTAAAGTAGAACCCAGTTTAATTGGTTTAATTGGTTAATTGCCTTGAACAATTTTATCTTCATTAAGTATAATGATTTATTCATTTATTTATCAGAAATGCATTTAACTATGATGTTCCAAAATATAAAGAAATGATCATTGTTTTGTATCATACTTAAATCTGAGATAATTTTACACAGCATTTATGTGGGAAAACAGAGATTAAACTCACAGGAATTTCAGCCTAAATATAATAAATGAGTTTTTAACACTGTTTTGTATTCTAATAAGAAAAGTCATTAAGTCAGAGTAATAAAGTTTTTTTAACTTATTTTAAGTTCCGGGGTACATGTGCAGGTATGTTACATAGGTAAATTTGTGTCATGAGAGTTTGTTGTACAGATTATTTCATCACCCAGATATCAAGCATAGTATTTATTAGTTATTTTTCCTGATCTCTCCTTCCTCCCACTTTCCACCCTCTAATGGGCCACAGTGTCTGTTGTTCACCTCTATGTGTCCGTGTGTTCTCATCATTTAGCTCCCACTTATAAGTGAGAGATATAGCATTTGTTTTTCTGTTCCTGCATTAGTTGCTAAGGATAATGACCTCTAGCTCCATTCATGTCCTTGCAAAGAACATGGTCATATCCTTTTTATGGCTGCATAGTATTCCATGTTGTATATGTACCACATTTTTTTGTACAGTCTACCACTGATAAGCATTTAGATTAATGCAATGTCATTAATATTGTGAGTAGTGCTGCAATGAACATAAATATGCATGTGTCTTTATAATAGAATGATTTATATTCATTTGGGTATATATCCAGTAATGGGATTGCTGGGTTGAATGGTATTTCTGTCTTTTGGTCTTTGGGGAATCACCACACTGTCTTCCACGACAGTTAAAATAATTTACACTCCCACTAACAGCGTGTGAGCATTCCTTTTTTTCCACAGGCTCACCAGGATCAATTTTTTTTTTTTGACTTTCTAGTAATAGCCATTCTGACTGGTGTGAAATGGTTTTGGCCTTGATTGGCATGTCTCTAATGATCAGTGATGTTGAGCTTTCTTTTATATGAAAGCCAAGGCAATCCTAAGCAAAAAGAACAAAGGTGGAGGCATCATGGTACCCGACTTCAAACTATAATACGGGCTACAGTAATCAAAACAGCATGGTACTGGCACAGAAACAGACACACAGATCAATGGAACAGAATAGAGAATCCAGAAATAAGACCACATACCAACACCCATCTGATCTTCGACAAATATGACAAAAACAAGCAATGGGGAAAGGCTTCCCTATCCAATAAATGGTGCTGGAATAACTATCTAGCCATATGCAGAAGACTGAAACTGGACTTCTAACTTACACCATATACAAAAATCAACTCAAGATGTATTAAAGACTGAAATGTAAAACCCAAAACTATAAAAACCCCAGAAAACAACCTGGGCAGTACCCTTCAGGACATAGGCACAGACAAAGATTTCATGATGAAGACACCAAAAGCAATTGCAACAAAAGTAAAAATTGACAAATGGAATGTAATTAAACTAAAGAGCTTCTATACAGCAAAAGAAATGCATCACAATGACTAGAATACCTACAGAATGGGAGAGGATTTTTGCAAACTATGCAATTGACAAAGGTCTAATATCCAGCATCTATAAGGAACTTAAATTTACAAGGAAAAAAACAAACAAACAAACAGCTCCATTAAAAAGTTGGCAAAGGACATAAACAGACACTTTTCAAAAGAAGATACACATTCAGCCAACAATCATAGGTATAAAAATTGATCAAGGCATTATAAAAACATTTCAATCTTCACAAGGTGCCAAACTTTTTCTTTCCCAAGCTACGGTCACAGCCAATGATATTAAATTAAAAGAAAGTTACATTTTCATCAATTATTTATTATTATTTCATTTTACTTTTCAGTATGCTTTTTATTAGTCTGAAGTTTTCTTTTGTGTAATCAACTTATAGAAAGTACTATGCGTAAAACAAAAAAGGTTTAAAGTTTTTATAACTCATAAAAAATGTTAAAGAGGAGGTTGTGATTACTCTGTACTGAACTGTTAGAAAATTTCATAGCTACATTTCCAAGGGTAAATGCTTATCCTTTTGTTTGTTTATTTCTCTTTGAATCTATTCACAAGGTTTAAAAATCAAAATTTGACCATGCAGTGAATAACCCTACTTTCCTACTGATTTTTTTGTATATGCAACATCTAAGAATGCACATTTTAATCTTTTCTGACATTTACCACGTGTTCTGTAAGATTTCATTGATGTCACCCCGTCCTACAATAACCAATACTGATATGTTCATTTTAAATACATAAAGTTTAATATAGTATGTTCACATTTAAAATGTAGTTAGTAAAAGTCAGTCAGCAAGTACTTAAGTAACTATGAAAAATTACCCAAAGCCTTAAGATGTTGTCACTATCTATGAAAAGTTTATAATCTGAGGAATTCAGCCATTTATTTTCTTAGTTGTGACTATAAACTAAGTGACTCTATAAGCCACCTGTTAAATGGATCCCCTTAGCCTTGAAAGGCAGAACATGTATGTACTAATTATGTGCATTTAAAGTTTTAATACTCCTTTATTCTACTATTGTTCTGTATTTGCTTTTAAGATTAGATTTAAATTGATTAAAGTTCCAGAAACATTCATTATTCTTAAAAGCAAATGAAACTCTGCATTGCAGTCTGACTGCTCATCCATAATTCAGTATCCCAGCCTAAAACATTATGCTCAAACAAGCTCAAATATTGGCAAAGGTGAAATATTGAACGGCTACAATTGCAGCCAAATTATGTAGCAATCTCTGTGTGTGCTTTAATGTCCTAGCCCTAGAAAGAAAAATTAAAAGCAGGAAAAATAGTCAGCAATTATGGGTGTGAGCTAAATAAGCAAGGGAGTAATGCCAAGTTGCCATTATTCAAAGCTCAATGCTCTTTATTAGTTATGCACAGGTCTGAAATGACAATGAAACCCAAAAATGGGGGGGAATCCCAAACACATTAGTTACTCATTATATATCTAGACAAATAAAAAGGATTCTAGGAGAATGTTCTGATGAATTCAGACTTTGAAAATAGCAACTCTGGTTCCGTTTATGTTCATGGAAATTTGCTTTTTTCTCAAATTTGTCTTAATTATCTGGGCAATAACACCAGCTCTCCATTTATTAGGATCTTGGGTGCTTGTTTGGAGGTTACAGCAGGTAAGCAGGGTTACTAAATACCCTTGACAGAGGACAGATCTCCTCTTTCTGAGGAGATTGGCCCCTCTTTGGACTTAGAAATATGCACAGTGACAACTGAGAGCAAGAGACCTGCACGTCACTAACTGAATCCGCAGAATTAACTCCTCTGATCAATTTGTTAAGACACACTTGCCAGTTCACCTTCACTTCCTGCCACTTCACTCAGTTTCCTTTAATGCAGACTAGATGTGTTACATTTTGTAGAAGCTCAGGCTTTACATTTTGTAGCCAACATAACCAATAAAATGGAGTAATTGATACCAAAATTAGTGGTAAGGATCTAGTGCTCAGGAGATTTGTCCTCTGAATTTTAAGGCTTTCTCTTCTAATTTTATTGGTACCCTATACCACCTTATAACTCTCTCTTTCATAGAAAGGGAAGATAATTAATGCAGTAAGTATAGTTACTTCATTATGTACTAAAATTGCTAGTTTTATGCAGTACAGAGTGTATAAAACTATTAACATTCCTCCAAAAATCAGGACAGCTAGAAAAATTTGCAGGAAAAAATTGCAACAAATTATCAGGCTGTGCCTTCTCATCCAATTTTCTTCCATGGCTGTTTGAATGGCTCACCATATCACAGCATTTATAATTTTTTAAGCTCCTTTAGTAAATTATCTCATTGAGCTTCACAACAATTCTGAGAGGGACTAAGCAGATGGGAGCAATCCACATTTTGCAAGTGGGGCACCTAGACACGAAGATGTTAAATAGGGCATCCACTGTCACAGGCCTAGTGTGTGATAGGGTGGGAGGCTCCAGCTCTTTCCTCCGTGCCACGCATTTCTCAAGCAAAACTAAATCTGCTTTAAAAACATAATAAAATACAACATTGAGTCATCCATACTCTTCACTTTCCTCTCACCCCTAACCCAATAATCATAATGAAAGAGCTTCCATTCAAACTAATATCAGAATGAAGAGTACAGTGTTTGTAGGAACACAGTCTGATTCTGATTGAGTTCATTCAGATTTGTTCTTTGCAACTTTTGCTTATGGTCAACATGTATGTCATCCAGCCAATGTTCACATTTAACATACTCAAGGGAAAATCTGCCTTATTATCTTATTATCTTCCCCATGCTTTTGTAAGGGAGTCACGTGCTTCCTTTCCATCATTTCATAGATGATGTCATTGAGGCACAAAATGGTTCAGTAATTTACCCTCTACCGAGGTAAAGATGTACAACTTAAATCTGGGGTCCTTGGTGCTGGGCAGACCCAAGCAGATAAATATTCAGCCCATGGAAAAGATCTAGATCCATCTACATATTCAGCAAGGATCTTTTATCTAACATAAACATCATTTCTGGCATGACAAGTGGGATTGGTCAACAAGAAATAGGAAACACGTACCACTCACACTGAAGTTTCACAAACGAGTTCAGGCAGATAAACATGAGTGGGGGTCACTTGAACACAGAAGCTTTCAGTCAACTTGGTGGTCTCTGGACAGACATGGAGAAACTCATAGTTCCACCAATCCCCTGATTTTCTATAGCTGTGAGCATGTTCTGAGTCATGAATATCCAGGTTTAAGAGCTTGGTATGTATTTGAAAGGCAAGACATCTTAGCTGGAAATTACTGCTATGCACAGCAAATACATTGTAAGCAAAGAAAGTGGGATTGTGACAGATTAATACCATTCCTATTGTGTGAAACCACGATGATCACTTGGAGATACTAGAAAAACTAGAAAAGTCAAGCTATAACATTATTTTTAAGCCCTCTTAGCAAAGACCAGCACAGAACTCTTCTAAATTGTGATATTTTTATACCTTAAAAGCATAAGCTTATGACATTCAAAATATCATTAGGATCCTGACAAAGAAGTAATGAATATATCATTGAGATTGTGACAAAGAAGCAGTAGTTTTATATACCTACAGGAGATAATGATTTTTGTTTCATATTGAAACATAAATGTAAAGAAAATTGACAATGAGAATCTATTCACCTATGAGTTTCTATAGCATTTCCCTGTTAGTTCTCTTCTAGAAAGCAGAGAAAAGTATGGCCAGGTGCAATGGATCATGCCTATTATCCCAACACTTTGGGAGGCCAGGGTGGGTGGATCACCTGAGGTCAGGAGTTTGAGACCAGCCTGGCCAACATGGTGAAACCTGTCTCTACTAAAAATACAAAAATTAGCAGGGCATGGTGTACATGCCTGCAATCCCAGCTATTCAGGAGGGTGAGGCAGGAGAATCGCTTGAACCGGGAGGTGGAGGTTGCAATGAGTGGAGATCATGCCACTGCACACTGCACTCCAGCCTAGGAGACAGAGCAAGATTCCCTCTAAAACAAACAAACAAACAAACAAACAAAAGCAGAGAAGAGCACTACTGTTGTTTGTTGTTGGAGAGGAGCACCACTGAGAGATGCAGGAGTAGTTTGCGCCCTGCCATGCACCATTCATCTCAGCACATCATTTCATCTCTTTGGGCCTCTTTTGCCTAATTTTTCTTAAAAAGTTTCCAAATGTCTAAGGGTCTTCTAGTTGGGAAATGCCGCTGGTTCACGGCTATTTGACAATAGCATATAGTTATATGCCCACAACTTGTCCGTAATCTATCAAGACACTATCATTGGGGATCTGTTGTCATTGGTATTATTGAACAACAGCAGTAGTACCTTTGCCAGTAACTCTTAATTCCCAACTGGACAATGAATAACCATGTAAGGCACACTAATGCAGACACAAAATTACAAAATAGAAAAAAAGCTGTATTTTTATCTTTTCCTTCTATGTAAGGAAGATAGCATCTGAAGACAGCATGGCCTTGTTTGAAAACACTGGAATAAAAGACATCCATCCATTCTGGGCTATAGTTCCAAGACATTGAATTAAACCCCAAACAAATTTAACTGAATGTGGGTTAAGATGGTATATTTGAATTTTTTTTAACGCTGAAGTTTCTTCCCCTTACCTTGTAGCCTCTGCATCACGTTGGCGATATCCCGAGGACACCGGGAGGCCCCTCTGGAGGTTGCCATGGTCCCTCCAGAAGCACGAAGCCAAGAGACGTCACTGGAGGCAGCACAGGGTTACCCCACTCTTGAAAACATGTTTGGACTTTTCTAGATCTATTCCGTCATAAATGAATTCCAGGCATTTGCAGCAGTCAACAAAGAGACAGCTCTCCCAAAGACTGAACTGCTCCTTTTTCTTCTTCTGTTTTAAGACTGTCCTTTTAAATGAAATCAAGAACCTGAGAAACAAAAGAGAAAAGGTACAACATAAAAAAAAAATCTACAAAGGTCACCACAGCCCTAAAAGGAGAAATATTTCTATGTAATCTGAGTGCCTAGTCATGATCAAGTGAAACAACTTAGTGAAAAGCACTTATAAAGTACTATACAAATGTTAGGAATTCCCATGATATTTGATAAAATAAATACATAAATGGGACGTGAGATAAAATGGGGTTGCTAAAAGAAGAACTGTTCCCTTTCATTCCATGTTTTCTCTTTAAACTATAAACTTTATCCACTGACGTATGAAATCGGTTTCCCTTACATTGAAAACACTGAATTCTAGTTTTCAATATGCACAGATTCTTGTATCTGTGCTAATTTAGCCTGCTTTGCACACGTATTTTGCTCTGTGTATTGTACACTTTCCAGAAGTGGGATAAAACCCTAGTTTCTCATCCAATTTGATGAATTAAAATATAAATGTAAAAAAAATTTCATTCTAAAAATGTGAGGGTCAATTATTCTAATTTTAGAAGCCAAATAAATCTGATTGATTTTTTTTCCTCCCTTTGTATAAAGACTCAAAAGTTGTAAGGCTAGGGGTGGGGTGGGGTAAGCAGAGTGAACATTTTCCTTCTATATTCTCTGTGTTGGTTAAGTTTTTGTTTTTGTTTTGAGACAGTCTCACTCTGTCATCCAGGCTGGAGTGCAGTGGCATGATCTCAGCTCACTGCAACCTCTACTTCCCAGGTTCAAGTGATTCTCCTGCCTCAGCCTCCTAAATAGCTGGAATTACAGGCATATACCACCACACCTGGCTAATAGTTTTTTTTTTTTTTTTTTTTTTTTTAAGTAGAGATAGGGTTTCACTATGTTGGGGCTGGTCTCAAACTGCTGACCTCAAGTGATCTGTCCTTCTAGGCCTCCCAAAGGATTGTTGGGATTACAAGCATGAGCCACTGCTCCTGGTTGGTTAAGTTTAATTGATGATGGGCAGTGGGAAGAGGCAGGAGAGTAGTTGTTGAAATCTTGAAATTGCAAAATGTGCTTTGAATAAGAATTTCCTAACCCTTCAGAGTTAGCTGAAGAGAAGGTATTGCCATGAAATAGATAATTAGACAGAAAAGAGAGGGGCAGGGGGTGAATAATGCACCAAGAGAAAGAAACTCAACCACTGAAGAGGCCCACAGGAGGGTGATACTTGATTATAATTCCCATTGCATTTCTAGGTTATGATGATGAAGGTTAAAAAAAGGAATGGGGGAAGAGGGGAAGAAGGAGAGAATGTCAAAAGCCAAACTCCTAAAGAAAGCTCATGCATGTGAGATGGTCTACCTCCCTGAAGGAAAAAAAAATTGAGAGGAGTCTGTGAGTGCTATAAAAATTGGGCCGGGCGCGGTGGCTCACGCCTGTAATCCCAGCACTTTGGGAGGCCGAGGCGGGTGGATCATGAGGTCAAGAGATCGAGACCATCCTGGTCAGCATGGTGAAACCCCGTCTCTACTAAAAATACAAAAAATCAGCTGGGCATGGTGGCGCATGCCTGTAATCCCAGCTACTCAGGAGGCTGAGGCAGGAGAATTGCCTGAACCCAGGAGGCGGAGGTTGTGGTGAGCTGAGATCGCGCCATTGCACTCCAGCCTGGGTAACAAGAGCGAAACTCCGTCTCAAAAAAAAAAAAAAAAAATTATAGGCCAGCCATAGTGGCTCATGCCTGTAATCCCAGCACTCTGGGAGGCCGAAGCGGGTGGATCATGAGGCCAGGAGGTCAAGACCTGGCTAACACGGTGAAACCCTGACTATGCTAAAAATATGAAAAATTAGCCAGGCATGATGGCCTGCACCGGTAGTCCCAGCTCCTTGGGGAAGCTGAGGCAGAAGAATCGCTTGAGCCTGGGAGGCGGAGGTTGCAGTGAGCCGAGATTGTGCCTCTGTGAAACTCCATGTCAAAAACAAAAAAAACAAAACAATGCAC